>NW_024582087.1:3233176-3278121 GCF_017639235.1 Corvus kubaryi | reverse complement strand
GGGGGGCACAGAGGGGACCAGGCAGGGACATTGGGGACCGGGGGGCACACAGGGGACCAGGCAGGGGCAGCGGGGACCGGGGGGCACAGAGGGGACCAGGCAGGGACAGCGGGGACCGGGGGACACAGAGGGGACCAGGGATGGGCAGGGGAGGCCAAGGAGAGGCAGGGGGTCCAGGTAGGGTCAGTGGGGACCAGGGAGGGACAGGAAACAAAAAAGAGGGGCCCAAGGGGGATTGTAGAGACCAGGCAGGGGCAGTGGGGACCAGGGGAGGACAGAGGGCACAACGGAGGGGCAAGGGACAGGGGGGACAAGGGAGGGACACCGGGGATCACTCAGGGACAGAGGGGACTGGGGGGAATAGGAGGTCCAGGGGGAGGAGGGGTGGACCAGGCAGGGACAGCAGGGACCAAGGGAGGGACAGAGATTGCAGAAGGGGACAGTGGGGACCAGGGAGGGGCAGGAGGATCCGCAAGGGGCAGTGCTGGACAGTGCTCGCAGTGCAGGTAGGGATGGCAGGGACCAGGCAGGGGCAGCGGATGATGAGAGCAGGGGTGGTGTTTCATCCCCGAGCTGACACCTTCCAGCCCCAAATATTGGCTGGAGCATCCAGGAGCCTCTGGGCGTTGTTCCCGGGGCTGCAGGTGTGACATGGCTCAGCGGGTGCCCCTGCAAAGGGACAGCAAAGGGGGAAAGGCACAATGGAGATTTTCCTGCCCCATTTCCCGTCTCCCCATAGATAAGGGACCAATTTACATGGATTAACAGCCAAAAATCATCCAGGTTCACTTTCCACCTCCATTGGCTGAACATGCAGCTGCGGTTTGCTTGTTTTCACTCTCCAGCAGCCCCAGTATCCCCTGACACTTTTATGCTTGTAAATAGTCGAGTATCACATTCCCCCTGTGGAAACTGTGGAAACCAGGGTCGACAAAAACCTGAAATCCACCTTTTTTTTTTTCCCCCCTCTTTTTGCAGCTGTGCTGCAATTTCAATTACCATATGCCTTGTTTTGCCCCCGGGGAATGGTGGTGAGATGAGGAATAGGGGAAGTGTGGCAGGTAATGAAAGACACGCTCTCATTTCTGCTCCAGCAGATAGTGCAAGTGCCCATTAAATGCTGAAATTAATTGTTTAAATTGTTCTGAGCAGCATTTACGGCAATCTCCTTGTCGGTGCAGCTGGGCATTGGCTTTCAAAAGCTTTCCCTGCGCTATCTGCAGCCGAACGTTCCAGCGGCGACTGTCTCACCACAAACTAATTTGTTCAACACACATTTATTGCACAACACTTACAAAAATACGTGGCAAAAATGCAGATTTTTTTTTTCCCGTTCTTGTTTTCACGCTGTTCCAGAGACAAAACACTGCAGCACTTGGTGGCACCCCCAAAGGCAGCACTTTGTGATATGGTTTCATGGGCACGGGGGCGTTTGGTTGAGGGCTGAATTTGATGATCTTGGAGGGCTTTTCCAGCCTTAATGACTCCATGATTCCATGGCTGGAGCATTCCAAGGCTCCTGCCTCACACTGCTCCCACCGACAGCCAGACCAGCTGCATCTGGAATGATCCAGCATCTGGAAAACCACCAGAAATCCCACTGGAGCCGTCTGAGGGCACGGCCGGTGCCTGTAGAGGGCACAGGGAGCCCTGAGAGCCGGGAGGATGAGCGGAGAGGGAAGAGCTCCCAGTGCCTCCAGCCTGCCCCGTGCCCCCAGCGCTGCCCAGCCGAGCTCTTCTCCATCGCGCTCAGGCTGCAGAGGGAAACACCCGGGCTGCAAGTGGGATAAATTCCCTGCTCCAGCCCATTTCAGAGGCTGGGTAAGTAGATAAACCTTTGGCTGGGTGCTGGAAGATGAAATAGTCCCTGGCTGGGACTGCTGCTCCCAGAGGCTGCTCCCACCAGGGACCTGTCCCCTGCGTCTGGGGCCATCATGACTGAGACTCCAGAGCCAGGGGCAGGCACTGGAATCTCCACAGGCAGGAAAACGTCCTGTCAGGGCAAGGGACAGCTCGAGGTCTTGCCCTGCGAATACCGAGGGAGGCAACAGCTGTCAAGTGATATAAAACTCCAGCATCCAATAATTCCTTCTGCTTTTCCAAAGCCTCAGTGCCCGGGTGCCAGCAGGGCTGGCAGGGACTGCTATGGGGAGCAGCCCAGGGCGGGTTTAACAGACATGTGGATGTGGCGCTTGGGGACATGGGCTCGTGGTGGATGGGCAATGCTGAGGGAATGGTTGGACTCGATGATTTTAATGGTCTTTTCCAACCCAAATGATTCTGCGATTTGTCCTGTCAGATGAAGCCTCCCGTCCAGGAGGGGCTGTGCAGCCCTTCCCTCATCCAGGTGAGTTTCAGGAGCTGGTTACCCACGGTGCCAATGCGGTCATCTCAGGGCTGAGACAAGGAATCACTTCTGTGCCTGTGAATATTGTATGGCTGCTTAGAAATTAAAATGAATTTTGAGTTGTGTAGCATTTATCTGCCCTCCTAATTTATATTTGAACAGGAGAGGAACTATTTTCTGTCTTGAAATCCAAGCTTAATTTTTATCTTTATTATCTTAAGAGCTTAGTGAATAATTAATTCTTTTTCTTGCAAGTTTTTTTTAGATTTGAAGCAAAATTAATTCAACCAAGGCCCCAGCTTTTTTGTCGTTGATTCTGTAGGAGGCCGTGGAGGTCCCAGAGCAGCTGAGGGTCCTCCCAGGGCCACAAAATGAGGAGTTTTGGGGATAAAGAGCTTCTTCCTCCAAGCAGAAGAGCCAGGAGAGCAGGGCTGGGATGCAAACCATGAGAAGGACTGAGATGGATTGAGACCAGGACAGAACGAAAATGGGTCTCAGGGAGTGGGTTGGGCACGTGGTTTCTCAGACTTGGCACCTCCTCAAGGATGGATACGTGTTTCTGATGAGATTTTTATTACTTTTTGTCATTGCAAGATTTTATTTATCTTTAATTAGAGATGATAGATTAGATAAACTATCCTGGAGCAAATGAGGATGTGGAAAACACCAACCCTGGGACGAACCAGGGGCTGAGCAGCCCCCACGCTGGGGACCCCCCACCTGGGGCACTGCATCAAAAGGGGCAATAATTTTTTTCACAGACAAAATGTCATCACAAGTGAGGGTCCCTCACACCCTCAGAGAAAGAGCAGGGGAGCTTTGCCCTGGCTGTTCCCAGCATAAATGGCCCTTGGAGCCCCCACAGCCCCCCCGGGCACTCCTGGCACAGCCAATTCCCATTTACAACCTGTTTTTGCTGACAGCTAAGGTGTGAATTCAGAGAAATTAATTCCAAACTTCCTGAATATGGATTTTATTATTAGTGGGAGGAAGAGCCTGTTCTCCTGGCAGCATCCCTTTATGTAGAAAAATTAATAAACTCAGTATAAATGCTCCGTTTCCATCAGCTCTGGGCTGGCAGCGCTGGCAGCAGGGAGTCAGCGCTGGTTGGGTGTGAGTGGGTCCAACACCTTCACTCTGCACGTTTAACCCTTTCTGTGTCCTGTGCTGCCTCAGCATCAATTTCTTCTAATCAACTGCTTGTTTCCAGGTGGTTTTCCAGTGTTTCTTGTTCTGCCCAAGCCCAATACATTCACCTGCTGTTATCAACAGCCCGGGCCTGACTCTGGCCCCAGCCCACGGAGCCCCTGAGCTCCCAGTCCCTCTCCTGGTCCCACCTGGCTGCAGGTGTTTTGAGGAGCATTTGCAGCTAATGAAAGGGAACTGAGGGAGCACTTGGGGAGCTTCATCTTGCACAGACATTTTTGTTGAAGGGGTTTCATTTGCACTGGCAGGAGCTGGGACCCTGCTGTGATTGGCATCTTAATCAATCAAAATACTCAGCTGATGGCTCACCCTCCTCCTGCAGAGCCCTATTTCGCTCCCACCTGGATGTATTTGTGAAGAACTGCTTGTGTTTTGATAAGATTATTGTTTCTATCCAGCTGATGTTTTTGCTCCTGTGAAGTGCAGGCCAAAATGCCACCACCAGCACTGCCATCTGCCTTGGGTTTACTCCAAGGGGTGCAGGTTTTTGTGGATTTTTGCGTGTGTCAGAGCTTGGGGAGGAGAACCCTGGATTCTCCTGCATTTAGGATGAGTTAGTGCACAGGTCAGACAAATGCCAGGGAGGAGGCTCCATTACTGGGGCAAAACTGATCAAACAGGGAAATTTTCAGCATTATAACGTGGTGTAGTTAATTTTCAGCAGTATTACATTGTGTAGTTAATTTTCAGCAGTATTGTGCTGTGTACTTGACCTCCCCAACCTTAAATAATTGCATCTTAAAACAGTCTTAAAGGAGCTAGTTAAGGGAGGGAGTACAGCTGGCCATATTTCAGCATTGATTTTTCTGCCAGCTCGCTGTACTTTCGGTAACATGAACTCCACGGATCCCTCACTGAGCTCCCCTCCCTGCGATGGGGCTGCCCCCGGTGCGGGGGGACAGAGGGACAGGATGGGATGGGCAGTTTGGGTTTCACCTTCCCCACACCTCTCAGGGGTGAGACCCTCCCAGATGATGCTTAAGCCCGGGAGAAGGGTTATGTGTAAACAGAAAGAATTTCCAAGTTTTTCTAAGAGCTTCCGAATGTTTTGAAACAACTTTATCTCTTAATTCAGAAGTCTGTTTGAATAATCCAAAATGAGATCAGTATGGAAGGGCTGGAAGATCATCTAACAAAGAGCAGCAATTCCTTCCCATTCAACTCAATTATCCCTGGCTCAGTCTTGGGGAAACAGCCCGATTGCTTTCCTGCCAGCTCCTGGCTGCCGAGTTAATAACATCGCACGCTGCGTGTGATGCACCAGAGGATTTTGCAATTACTCCTGAAGAATTTCCCTGGAAGGGGCTGGGAGGGCGGCAGGGGCCGGGGGCGCGTCGGGAGGCGCCTCGCGCCGTTGAATGTCACCCTGTCCCTGCTCCGGTTGAGTGTCACCGTGTCCTCGCTCCTCCTTTCGGGGCTCTGCGGGGCTCCAGCACTGACAGACCCCGCGCTGGGGCTGCGCTGGCCCCGGGCTGTGCCGGGCGGGCCCCGGGCCGGGCGAGGCAGGGCACGCCGGACAGATCTCCTTTGCCCCATCCCCAGCGGAGCCGGGCCGGGCGATGAGCAGCAGCACGCGGCAATCCTGCTCCCTGGCTGCCGCACCGAGCCCTGCAGCTGCCGGGGCTCGGGAGCTCGGGCTCGCACCCGCGGCAGCACAGGGACAGCTGCGAGGGGCTGCCCATTTCGGCTTCGCAGAGCGTGGACCAGTCCAGGGACACCACTGGAGCTGGACGCTGTGGGGGCTGAGGATGGTCCCGATGGGCACCCCCGGACAGGAGGATGGCTCCTCGGGCAGGACACAGGCTGTGATGGCCCAAGCAGGAGCTGTGTGTCCTGGGGGACACGGGCAGAGCGGTCCCGCACACCTGCTCTGCACCCTGCGCCGTGCCAGGCAGCGAGAGCCCCGGGAACCGAGCGGCAGAGGCGCGGCCGTCCCTTCCCCCGGCGGCGAGGTTCGAGGCTTGGCTGTCACCGCCGGGCTGTCCCAGCCCTCTGGCACCGCTGCCATGGCACCGCGGCTTCACTGGAGATCCTGACCTCGGCTCCTTTCTGTCCAGCTCCAGGCTGTGACCGTTCCACGGGACAGGCTGCACCATTCCCTTCAGCGCCACGTGCCTCCAGTGCCGGGTCACATCAGCCAGACCCACGGACATGTCTCCTCCCAAAACCAGGCAGGAACTGGGATTTCAGCAAAGAAGGTTAAATAAATAAACAGATAAACTCAAATAAAGTAAATAAAGGTAAAGGAAAGAAACAGAGAATGAAAACAAATTGTTAAATTAACACAAACTGCGAATTCCCAGTGACAGAGTGTTTCCAGCCCTGCTGGCTGCTGGGGAAGGGGCAGCCCAAGCCCACTGCCCCTCACAGGCTCCCAGTCCCTAAGGGAAAGGACGGTGAATTAGGGACATGTCAAGGATCCTGTCAGTTCAGCTGCCAACCTGAAAAAACCTGGTGGTTGCAGGTGGTTTGAAACCCATTTTTCAAGCAATATTAATTTCAGATCAACCTGTGCCTATTCCTCTGCCCTCAGGAGTGCCACAAGCAGAAGCCTGCTCGGGGGTGATGGAAGTGTCCATGCTCCCTGTGCTCTGCTGTCCACCCCCCTGGGACTCCCCCGGCCCAGCCTAACGGGAGGGGATGGGTCAAGCTGTGACTTCTCACTACAGTGAGTAAAGGTCCTGTGCTTTTACCATCCCTGGTCCATTCTGATTCCACCCTCACACCTGAAACCTGCCCTGGCTCGCCCGGCAACGGCATTTTACAAGATGGATCAGTCCTGTCTCCTGCTGTACAACCCAGCACGGCAGCGAGAATGATCGAGGGTAGCACACGGTGTCGGCAGCCGGACCCCGCCCCAGCAGCACGGGGAACCCCCTCACCGCAGGGACCCCCCTCGCTGTGAGAACGGGAGTCCTTGGCCACTGCCACACTGACAGGAATCCACCACAAGCCCAACGCTGTAATCCCTCCTTAATCGCCTCGGCAATGAGAGGATTAACCAGGGATCTGCCATGGCCATGTGCCATGGCTGAGCCTGAGAAATCCAGACGGGAATTCCAGTGCCCGCCCGCATCTCCTTCTCACCAATGGATTATGCTCGTCCTCCTCTCGCCCACAAGGATGCTCCTCTGCTCCCTGCTGTGCTCCAGCCCCAGGTTGTGCAAAGCCCAAGCCCCTGTTAAGGAGCAGCCTCCCATTTTCCAGCCCTCACCGAAACCCGTGGGGAGGTGAAGGGTGGGGCAGCACCTGTGGGCAGGACACCTTTGCTCAGCACTTCTGCAGGACACCTGCAAACACGTGGAGGCTCCAAAATCTAAAGCCATGGACTATCCCCAAACTAACCCTTCCTGCTGCAAACTGTCACCCCTCAGGTGCAGCCCGCTGGCCCCTGGTCCCCAGCAGGATGTCCCTGGGATACATCCCCAGCCGGTGGCCAGGGGCTCCCTCAGGAACCCAGGCACGGTCACGCCGCTTCTAGCATCCCTATTCTCCGTCTCTCTGTTCCATCCCCTCCGCCCCGGCCCTGCAGTGGCACGGCATCCTCTCACAGCCCCAGCTCTGGCTCCAGCTCCCCGCACCCAGCACAGACACTGCTTTTAATGATGTGCAAATTGGCTTAGGGCACAGCGATCAATCAGGGGCTCAACACCTCGGTGAGGGGACCTGGTGGCTCTTTGTTCGGGGGCAGCAGCTGCGGAGGAGGGAGGGAAGGCTGCAGCCTGGCCGGGCTCTGCCCGCACTCTAGACACGCAGGAATTGATTTGGGATTGTTTCTGTGCAGCAGGCGATCCAACAATCAGATATATTTCTCTTGCAGGTCTGAGTGCAGAGCTCTATTATTCATACTCTGGCTTTAACTTATAGCCAGTGTCGTGTCAAATGTACCAATTCCAGCAGCTTTAATGGAGTTGGCCTCTGCACCCCTCGCCAAGTGGCAGCTGATATTTTCTGCCCACATCAGTTGTATCTACAACGGAAAAATATCGAATGCTCCCTGCAGCTCTTGTTCCAGTGCGTGTGAAGGGGAGGTTTCCTGGCCATGGTGATGCCACTTGTGCCGCGTGTACCAGCGTGCACATGGCTGGGCGCGTGTGGTTCCTGGCACAGCCACAGCCTGGCACTGCCACGTGGCTGCACCAGGGGCCAAGGGCACCACGGCAACCTTGCATGTCATGGCCAGCTGGGCTTTGCTCCACCAGTGGCACCCAGGGATCTCAGGTGGCCAGGGAGGAGAAGAGCCCAGCTCCATGTGTTCACAGCTTTCCTGGCCCTTTGGCCACCACTTTGCCAGCCAATGGCCAGTGCAACCTGCCATGTTCGTGTTGGTGTGACAAGAAGCAGGACCTCACTGGGAGGCTGGGCAGGAACCACCCACAGCAGGATGCTCACTTCAAGCCCTCAGTAACTCATCAATCTCTCTCACCTATGCAGGATGCTGCAGCTCACACCAGTGAAATACCTGAACCAATGGCAGGAAAAAAGATTTAAATCCTGCCACGAATAGGTTCAAGGTTTCCCCTGAGCTGCTCTTGCTGCCTTCTCTTCCTCCTGCCCCAGCCATGGGGAGGCTGCAGTGCCAGTGAGTGTTGTGTGCTGGGCATGGGGATGTGAGGAGGAAATGCTTCCTGCAGGTGAAAACATCCTCCAGAGAGGCAGTGGAGCAGGGCTACCCCTTGGGATGAGGGCAGGAGGGTGGGTTATGGTGCAGTGGGAGGCCCTTGCTGTGCCAAAACATCTTCCCTCCTGCACACCCCTTCCTGACCTCAGTGTCTGGGAATGCTCCAGCCAGGCACTGAGCAGCAGCTCCAGCACTGTGAGGGGCTCAGAGGTCTCAGGGAATGTTCCCATACTCCTTGGTGGGTACACATCCTACCCATGCTCCAACACTCCCACTGTAGCTGGGAGAGACCCTGCAGACTTTTGGTTCATGTCCTGCTGCCACTCAGAGCTCAGCCTTTGGTCCACAATTGAATCAAACGTTTTAAAACAAGCTTTGATCCCTTCTCCTGGCTGCCCCCATCACCATGGCACCTGTAAACAACTGGCAATCTGCCCACCTCCTAATTTTAGTAACTAATTACCTCTCGTTATCTTGCATCAGGCCAGTAGCCAGCACGTCAGTAAGTGATTAATACAGTTCAGACAGCAACGTGAAGCTGCATCCTTCATTCACCACCAGAGTTATCCTATTTGCCCTCTTGTTGTTTACCTTAACAAAGCACTGAGAAAGGCAGGAAATACAAGGAATAGGTATTTGCTGTTGGATGAGCAGCTGGGAAGGCAAAGGGGCGTAAGGGCTGGGCTAGGATCTTCTGGAGGCAGGAGAAGTGGCTCTGAGGAATTTGTAATCAAGATTTAATAGAGAAGCCTCTGATGGGCTTGTAAATCCTCTGCCCCTCTGCGTGACCAGTGCAGCCTGCTGACACCCTGCAGAAGGGATTTTAAACCTAGAGGTCTTGAACCATAACAAGACAGAAGGAGGAATTTCTCTTAAATTGCTTTCCACTGTATTTTTCCCCCCATAGCTTCTCCCATGACGCCGGGAAGGACCCACTTCCACCACATCCCATCGCTCAGCCATTGGCTCCTGCACGTGGCTGGTCACGGGATTGTGCACTGAGCCAATAAATTAAATTGTGGTGGCTTCATCAATATCAATTTTGATTATACTCAAAAGAGCCTGACCAGAGGCACCAACCCTGCTCTCAAAATTAAAACAGACCATCTTTTTACCCCTGAAATTGTCCCATTCCATCAGCCCATGGCAGGAGCATTGCTCAGTCACCTTTGGATAATGGCTGTGTGGGTGTTGGGAAGCCGGGTGGGCTTGGTAGGAGGAAACAGTGGGTGAGTGGTCTGGGGCAAAGGGGCAGCTGAGGGGGGCAGGAAAGCAGGTTTGGGGTGTTTGGGGCTTAGACCCGCCGAGGGCTCAGTCCCATCCTCACCCCAGCTCCTCCCAGCAGCAAGGGCAGGCAAGCACTTACAATAATGAGGTATTCAGCACTGACACCTTCTAATTCCCCAAATGATTAACTTGCAGCAGATTAGAGCTGGGATGGCTATTTAATTAACAGACACGTCAAGCTTGCTTACGAGTCATTAAAAAAACCCACCCTAATGATTGACTTGTTAATACGGAAGAAATCAATTAGAATTTTTTTTTATTCCTCCTCTGAAGTTTTGGATCCAGCCAAAAGGATGGAGGAAGAAAGGATGCTGGGATTCAGCAGAGCTTTGTTCTTTACAGAGGAGGTTGCAGGAACAGCTTAAGGCAGGGATTTGGAGGGGTTTTGGGAGGCAGGGACTGAGCCCTGTCCCAGGATGCAGAGGAGGAGGCGAGCAGCCCCTCGACACCAGGTTGGTTGTGTAGAAAGCTGCCCTGTCCTCCCTCAATCCCCTCATTCCCTCCTCCAGGGCCAAGTTCCAGGGGTTCCACTGCCCCTTCCCAAAGCTCTTTACCATGAACTGCCTGGCTCCCACTGCGGCTTTCCCAGAGAGCCTGGAAGTGTGGATGGGAATGGCTGGAGCAGGACGGGGATGCAGGGTGTCTGCCTTGGGGCTGGGGCAACTCCTCAGCTCAAAGCTGGGGGTGACTCTGGTGCTGCTGGGGGAGGTGGGTTATTGCTGGCAGTGGGGTCTGACGGCAGCAGGGTTACAGATGGATCCTGCAGGTGCTGAGTTAATGATGCATCCAGGGAAAACGCAGTGTGGCTTGGGCAGGAAAGGCCGGACCTGAGCAGGAGTTGTCTGCTCAGGGAACAGCTGGTGAAGTTCAAGGGCAAAGAGGATTTGGCAGGATTTGGAAGCTGCAGCCAGTGTAGCCCAGAGAGCCCCGAGCTCAGGGGGTCAGGACCAGGGAGGTCTAAAGATCTTCTGTGCAGCACGTCGGTGTCAGGACACAGGAGAGCGGGCTCAACCCTCCTGCTCCCTGGGGAAAGCCCACGAGGGGTTAAATGCCTTTCTTACACACAATTATGAATTGCTGTCTTCGGAGTCTGACTTAATGCACAGAAACTCTGATTGCTCAAGTCGTAGATTGCCTCTTGACATTAATTACTATGTAAATCCAGCAGATTAACATTGTCAGATGATGAGTGGCAAGTCTCACTTGCAGTCAGTCTCCCAGGAGCGCCGCAGTTGCAGAAGTTGCCATAGCGATTTTTTCCCCTTGGAAAAAAACCGATAATAGAGTAAACTCAAAACAAACCAGCTCATCCTTGTGCTCCCACCAGGCGCTGCTGCTCTCCCTGCTGATCCCAGGGCCTCAGCTGGACCCTGCTGGGGCAGGAGCTGAAGTTTCATTTTGACCCATCAGTGGGTTTAATGCTCTTCAAGTGCCTGTCTGGCTCCTTAGTGCTTCCTGCCTAAATGACCGTGATGTGGGACTCATCCCCACTCCACAGGAGCTGCCTGGCTCCTGCTCCCTTGGTTTGGGTCATTCTGTGCCCTCCTAGTGCTGCTGGGCACAGTCCCAGCGGGCAATATGGTGCTTTTTGGGGAACAGAAAGCCCCTCTGGGTCTGCTTGAGGAGGAGATTTGATGTTGTTATCCTAGTCTCTGAAGCCAAACGGTGAAAAGAAAAGGAAAAAAACCCTCATTTTTCACTCAGGATTAAAGATGCATGAGCAGAACAAGCAGGGCTGCTCACCAAGGAGTCAGGGGCTTTGAAGGTGAGCTGAAAGCTCACTACATAAATTGATAAACTGCCTCAGATCTCTGGTCAGGAGAGCACAGGCAGTCGGCTTCAAACCTCGCTGTGTCTGGGGGTGTTTGGACTGGCACCTCAGCCCTGTGCCCTGGCTCATGTCAGCCCCGGCACTGCCAGGTGGGTGCTGTACCCCGAGATGCTGCTGGGGCTGCATCTGCTCTGGTCCAAGATGTCCTTGCCAGGGCCCTGCCGTGCCCTCCTGCAGGTCACCCAGCTCCCAGGGACTGCAACAGGGGTCCCCCAGGGCCCCCCAGACCTCCCCAAATCCCACTCCTCCCCCAGCACTGAGGCCTGGGATCAGCCTCCGCTCCCCAGGGACAGACCGTGGGTCCGGGTGGGCGCTGCAGCACCCGTCACCTCTGCGTGCCCTGAGGGAAGTTGCACGACAGAGGTTGTTTATTGCCTTTGAAAGGCTAGAATATGTTTCTCATCCATGTCATACTTCTAAAAATACCAGACGTGTTGCCCTGACTCTCCTCTCGTGCGCTAATGACAGCTGAGGAGCGACGTCTGTATCATAATGGATGAGAAACAAGTGCCTCTGTACCCGGGAGAAGGCTGATTATTTTACTGGCAAGATACATTAAAAAATGCCTTGTGACACAAAGTAACATTAATGTCAGCAAGCGGCAGCGCGGCGCCTCCGGGGAGCCCCGCTCCTGTCACCCTGATTAAATTAGCGCGTTCCCGCATCCAGCCGGCCATCAATATTCATGTCGGGGTGTGCCTGAGCCCGGGCTGCCGCTGCCTGATGGCCCGGAGGAGATGAAGCAGCCTCAGCCACGGGGTACGGGAGCGGATCCGGGGTTTTGCCCTCCAGGCGGTGCCGGAGCATCCCCCTCCCCAGTCCCGGGCCTGAAGAGGGGCAGGGATGTTGCCAGACCTGCACCCTGGAGTGGTGCTCCACACGGAATTCTTGCTTGGTCCATGGGATCTTCCCTCAACAAAAGACAATTTTCGGGGTGGAATGAAAACATGCCAAACCCCCTGTGTTTGGCTTGGTGTTTCTTGCTTCCAGAAGCCCCAGCCCATGGGAATTCACAGGGGCTCCTGGCTGGAATGCCCATGCCTGGAGCTGCTGCCCTGATCTCCTGCCTCTCCTCAGAAGGTAATTATGCTCTACTGGGATCTGCAAAATTCATGGCTATAAATGTCTCCACACAAGGAAGGTGCTGTAACTCATGAAGAATCAAATGCCAAAATGCCACTGAGAAAAGGCCGGAAAGAGCTTTAATTGCCCCAATGAATCATTATCATCCCAGGCTTCCAAGACATCACCATTCCACCCACTGCACATCAGCCCTGTTGGCAGCCTGCGCTGGGGATGTGTTTCCAAAAGTGTTGCCAAACAGGCGGTTGTGGATCCTCCTCCCAGCTCCCACCTCTGCGAGTGCAGCCCCAGTCCTGTGCAGGGCCAGCCCTGGCTGCCCACTTTGCCCCCATAACTTCTCCTGGACCCAAGAGCAGGATCTCTGGATCTCCAGGAAGGAAAACGCAGGAGGAGCAGGGCCTGGGGAGCCGCAGGTGCACCACCAGCATTGCCGGCTGCGGGGCACGTGGCTAATGTGGGATAACCATTCCATAACTTTGCTGCTGCTGCAGCAGGGTGGTAACGAGTGAGAACAGGCTCAGGGTGGTTTAAGGAGCTGTGCAGGGGCTGCTCTGAGCTGAGATCTCTGAAAGGTGCCAACCTGCAGGGTGAGGGAGCCTGGACGCGCTTCGTTCGCATGGCAGCTGACACCCACCTGAAGCATTGCCCGTAGAACCACAGACTGGTTTGGGTTGGAAGGGACCTTACAGACCATCTCATTCCACCCTCTGCTGTGGGCAGGGACACCTTCCACTACCCCAGGTTGCTCCAAGCCCTGTCCAACCTGGCCTTGGGCGACGGGGCAGCCACAGCTTCTCTGGGCAACCTGTGCCAGGGCCTCACCACCCTCACAGGAAAGAATTTTTTCCCAATGTCTAGTCTAAACCTAGTCTCCTTCAGTTTAAAGCCATGTTTCAGGTGACCCCAGCTCCGTCCTCAGTTCAGGGCTAGCTTGCCAAGGGATCCAAGCACAGCAGCTGGCACTGGTAGGTGCTGGCATTGGTCCTGCTGCCATTGCCCACAGCGTGGGGTCCTGTGGGCTCCCAGAGCCCAGCGGTCACTGCAGTTAATGATCTTTTTAAAATTTAGCTCCCTGGGAACTTGTTATTCCAGGATTCCAGCCATTAAGGGCTTGTTAATATTTATGAAATAATTAATAGATGCACCTCTGTTCTTTAATAACTCATGTAAAGTTGTGCTGGGGAAGGCGGTACCAGGCATTCTGCTCAGAGCAGCTCAGAGCAGGAGGAGCCCTTAATTATGTATTAAACACACACAGATTTATTACACAAAGTTATGAAAAAATAAAAGCATTTAATTTAAGAGAAAATGAGGCAAGTTCTGCTACCTGGAGAGCTGTGTTAACGAGGCAACTGGCTGTGGAGCTCTGCTCCAAGGAAAAACATTTACAGGGGGCCTGGCCCTGTTGTGGTGAGGTCTTTCTTTATGTGGGAGATTTGGTGCTCAGCAGGGTGGGTGTTGGGAAGGGCAGGCAGGGCCACCCCCGTGCCAGCCGTGCACATATGGTGTGCATACACACACACAAAGTTTTTTGGGAGCTTTCCCAGTGCCAGCCCCTCTCCATGAGCACAAGATGCTCCTTTGCTCCAGGGACCCCATGCAGCTGCCTCCCACGTGGGCTGAGGGTCTCTGGAGCAGCACTGGAGGCCCCAGTGACAGCATGCACGCAGACTGCTCCCCAAACAATGATCTATATTTTCAATTCTCAAAAAGATTATGTTTTCATCTTAAAAGATGTTGTCTCCTGCTTTTTGACCTGAATAAAGTGAAAGATAATAGAATCCAGATGAAATATATATCTACATTAATCTTACACAGCCTCGTGCCGCTTCCAGGCGCTGCAGCAGGAGTGGATCCAGTGGCAATCAGATGCCCACCTGGGTCTGAGTGATTCCCACTCTGATTTAACAGGATTAAGAGCTGCTGTGAGATGCAGCTGGTCCCGGTGCAGGAAGCACAGCTTCTTCCAGGGAAAGTGTGGAAAAGCTCGGAGGTGCATTTTCCCTGAGACATGTCCATGGCAGGGGAGGTGTGTGACTCCGTCACCTCCAGACATCAGAAGGTGACAATGGGGTTGTCAAGGAAGCTCTGCTCCAGGCTGGGCCATGCAGCTGCTGCTGGCTGGGCAGAATGGTGCTGTGCCCAGGGGGGCCATGCTGTGCTGAGCAGGGTAATGCTGTGCCCAGCAGGATCATGCTGTGCCCAGCAAGATTACGTTCTGTCCAGTGGGATGATGTGGGGCTGGGTAGGATTATGCTGTGCTGAGCAGGATGATGCTGTGCCCAGCTGGATGTTGCTGTGCTGAGCAGGATTATGCCATCTCAGCATTTGGACAGGCACTTTCACCTGGATTTTGGCAGCACGGGCACCTGCCAGGAGCTCATGGAGGTGGCCCAGGCTGCCTGGAGCCCGTGGGAGCAGCATCCAGTGCTCCTGTCTGTGCTTCTGGCCAGCAGAGAGGATTCACTTCGCTTTGTATCTCATTGGGTTCCTCCTGCAATTTTCATTTCAAAGCCTCTCCTGTCCTACCCGTGTCCCCAGACAGGCCTTGTGGAGCCGCCGAGCTCGAGGCCAAGGTGAGGGGCACTCACAGCCCTCGCAGGCACCAATCCACGCCAAGGACAGGCTGGATCCCTTAAGCCAGATCCCAGAGCCAGGCATGGTGGGGGCTCCAGCTGTAGCAGGAGAGAACTGGGGGAAGGAGAGGGAGAAATTGGATTCAGAGGCAGCAAATGCAGCTCCCCAGAATGGATGTACATTTTCATTATACACTGAGTAATTGGTGGTAATACAAGAGATATGGGCAGTATCATTATAGACCAGGCTGTGCTGGAGATGGATTATCATCATCTGTCATTATCTGGGCTTCCTTGTGGCTGCTAAAATTGTAGAACATGATTTTAATAACCCTGGAAGGCAAGAATCATTTTTCTTTTGTCACTTAACAACTTGGCCTCATTCACTGATACCTTTAAATAAGAAGGGGGGATTAATTTCTCGTGGGATAAATGCAGACCTGGTTGTTTCCTCCTCTCTTCATTTGCAAAGGGGCCCCATCGATGCCTGACAGCTTTCAAGGAAATTGCAGATAATGGGGACAGGATGTCAGTGTGGAGCAGGGGGCACAGGATCACCCGGAGACAGGTGGTGGTGCTGTCACAGTGCCAGCCCTGGGGCCCTTGCCCTGTGCCCCCCAGGCAGGGCACCGATGGCACTGGGAACCACAGCCTGAGCCTCAGGGAGTCTTGGCCAGGAGATTTGGGCGGTGTCAGGGTCGTCAGGGTGGTCCAGGCACCCCAATCTTCAGTCCCATCTCGCAGGGCGCAGACACAGCCGTTTTCCAGGAGCCAGGGGAGCTGCGTCACTCCTGACCCCCCTGGACACTGTCAGACTCATTTGTGGGTGTTTCATTTGTCACTCCTTTTGGCCATGGAAAAAGCCAGCAGCAGGAGAGGGACAAATCAAATTACAAGGCAGCTAATGAAAATAATGGGGAATAAAGCACTTTTGGAGGCTGCTTGGTTGGATTCCTATTTCCCTGTGTCACTGGGTTTAAGCGGGGATGTTTATAACCTCACAAAGACATTTCATTGCCTCTGTGATTAGCTCAATTGACCGTGGATTTTTTGACCTGAGCCCTTGGAAGAGAAGTGCCTACTCCAAGTCACATTCCCACCCCACAGCTCGAGCACCTAGAGCCCCCCTGTGCCTTCCAGGGGCCTGGCACTGGCAGCATGTCCTGGAGTGACACGGACAGGGAATGAAGGGGGTGTTCCTGGGCAGCACAGCCAAGATGGGGGGTTCATATGCCAGGAGCAAGGGGGGAGCAGCTGGGAGAGCTTTGCCCCTTTTCCATGCAATGCTCTGGCCACTCCAGCTACGAGCAGCTGTCAGTGCCTGCCTGGGCTGGCAGCCCCTACCTGCAACTATTGACTCTGAGTAAATAATTCCCAGGTATCCTTTTCTCCTGATAGAAGCTGGGTTTTTTCTATTATTGTCAGAGGTGTTTATTAGAGCAGAAAATAATAGTGCTTTGCTTGCAGCCTGATTGCCAGGAAGTTTCATGAGTGGCCACGCAGCCCCGGCAGCTGGGATCAAACTCAGACGTGTTGCCTGGCACCACAGGCACAGCAGGGTGAGGGGGTGTGGTGGGGGGTGAAAAGCCCCTGCCCTGGCGGTTTGATGGGGGAAATCTCAAAGGGAAATTTCTTTTCAGCAGTGGCAGAGTGGGAAGATGCTCCACAAGTCCGAGTTCTGGAGTGACTCAGCAGAAAAGAGCAGGAATTTCCAGGAATATGAGGGGTGAGAGGCTGGTACAGGGCTCAGCCAAAGAACATGGGGAGGTTCCCCTGCCACAGACACCTGTGCAACAGAGGCAGGAATTTAGGAGAAAGCAAGTTCTAGGTGGTCCAATGGAAGATCTCTCCCTCTCACCCATCCATCCTGCTGAACCACTCTGCCGAGCTGGAGCTGCATCCCCTTGGCACCACTCTGGCACCTCACAGAGTAGAGATGAATAATGGCAGCACATCCCGTCCCTCCTCCCCCTCCCCATGCCCGTCAGGGCCTCCCCGGATCTGCCACACAGAAATTAATCCTCCTGCCTCATTAATTGCAGGAATGTGTCGGGAGCTGTTCAAGGTCAGCCTCTAGGACCCCTGCCATCAATCCTCTCCAATTTGCAGCTGCCTTGCTGGGGAGGAGCCGCCAGTGGCAGAGCAGGGACAAGCACCGGGGACATCTCTGGTGTTTGGGTGACCAGAGCCCACAGACACAGGAGGGTCCTAGATGGGCTTCTGTCCCAGGAGTGGCTCCATGCTGGCAGGCTGCCCATGTCCCCCTGTCCCCTGGTGATGCCGTCCCGAGCCAAGAGTCCTCTCCTGACCACCTCTGCCCCCCACAGAGTGACTTGATGGGGAGCCCTCTGCTCCCTCCTCATTGCTAATGGCTGAGCAAAGGGGTTGTTCGAATTAACTGCATTGGGCACCAATTAACCAGCTCTCCTCACCCATTAGAGACTGCAGAAGCTTTTGCACTTAGATTTTGCATCTTACATGATTGGCAATATTCTCTTCTTTTAAGGAATGAAAAGAAGAAAGGGAAAATCCCTTTAGAGGAGCCGGGTTTTGCTGTCTGCGGAGCTGACACACACCAGGAATGTACTTTATTCTGCTTAACAGCAATGATCCACCTGGCAGGGATGGAAACAGAGGCACTGGGAACACAGAGGTAGCTGAGAGCTCCCAGGCACTGAATGTGGGGCTGCTGCCTGTGGACTGAGACCAGAGCTGCCCTCAGGGTCTGGCCATGCCCATGGGCTGCTGCCCAGTGCCATCGGTCCCCATCCGACACCCTGCAACCAGGAAAACCCCGCAGCTGCTTCTCCTTTCCACCTTCCCCCTTGCCTGATGGCCTCAGGCTTGGGAGGCTCTTACATCTGGGAGCCACTGCCCCACCACTCACCCCAAAACCTGCTTCCTGAGCATCCACCCTCCCTCCAAACTGTGCTCCCCTTGCTGTCCTGCACCAAGGCCTGTGTCACCACCTGCCTCTGCACCGTGGGACCCTCTGCCACCCAGCTGGCTCTTGCACCCCAGCAAGAGGGTCGGCCCCGTGCCCTACGCATCCTCCTGGCCCAGCCCCTCTGCCAGGCTGGCTGGGACCTACGGCTCAGGGGTGGCACCCTGCAGCCTGCCTCGTATTCCTGTCCCATCCCAGGGACGGGATCTGTGAGCTTGTGAGCGTGACTCAGAGCCGAAGGGGAACCGAGAGCGCTGTCAGGATGCACGTCTGCTCCATCCCCGCTCGCAGGAGGCTGGCCCGGCAGATTGGCACACTCGAAGCCTCCTGAGACAAGCCCTTTCCCTGCCCGAGGGCAGCCGTGCGCTGGTGTGGGATGCAAGGTCCCCTCCCCACACCGGATCCCACCCTGTGGCGGGGCCCCATCGGCGGCGGGCTCTTGTCGGTGTCCAGCTGGGTGTTTGCAGCGCTACGCCCTCGGTTCCCACGGAGATGCCCACGTCGCCATGGCTACCCATGGACATTCCTGCTCGGCTGGTAAACAGCCCGCACGGCACCAGCTTCCGTCCCGAAGTACTGGGGGTTGCTACACCCCGGGGAAATGTTGCGAGGGCAGCTCCTCCAGACAGTGGGCATCGGCCCCGTGCCCCAGCCCGAGGTGCTGAGCCCCCACTCCACCCCTGCCAGCAGCCAGACCCGTTACAAGCAGGGCAGATTTGGAGGAAAGTGCCTTCGCTTGCACTGTCGGGGCTGTGAGGTCGGTGGTGAGAGCCCCAGGCCATCCCCTCCGGCCAGCGCCCGGCTCTGCAGGAGGCGATGCTAGATGTCCCCAGGATGGTCTCCCACCACACCAAGACACCCTGCTCCCAGGGGGGCTGCTCTGGCAGCGTGGGGCTGTGGGAGCACTGAAGCGTTCCGTGGAGATGAAACACCGCCCCGACCCCAGAGTAAACAGCTCTTTGCACAACAGCCGCCGTGGTTGCGAGAGGTTGTGAGTGTGAGGAGGGTTGAGCAACCCTCTGTTTACCCCCCGTGCCAGCCCCATCCCACCAGACACGGGATTCCCCACCGGGGCTGTGATCCAGCCCGACACGGGTGGGCACAGCAGCTCGACACGGCCCCGGGCAAGGAGCTGTTTAAATAACACGGGTTAATGGTCAGTACTGGGATATACTGGTGGGAACATCATGTCGTGGGCTGCCCTTGGGCATCTTGCGCACTGCTCACCCTGGAGCAAGCTGGACTACGTGGATGTGGACACAGACACAGGCTTGGGGATGTGAGCTGCTCGCAGGTGGCATCACACCGTGCTGGCAGCCATGGCTGGGTTTGCCTCCTGCCCCTTGAGTTGCTCACTCCCTGGCCAGTGGCCTCCTGCCACATCCACGCTCCTCTGCCGTGTCCCCCAGCCCAGGCCGGTGGCCCCACGGCAGTTGCAGTAAGGAACTGTCTGTGCCACATCCCGGCTGTGCCAGGTCCGGCCGCTGGAGCGGGCAGGGTGGAGGCCGGGCGCTGCTCGGGGTGTCTGCGTCCCCTGGGCTTTCCTGCTTGCGGCGAGCGAGGGGGTCGCAGACTTCAGGGAAGTGTTTTGCAATCACCTTCTTCAGAGCGTCACAGCAACTAACGGCCCTGCTTTTGAGGAACTAACGGGGAAAGCAGCATGTTAGCAAACAGGCTGAGCACGGCCAGCCGCCGGCAGCCGGAGCCCCGCGCTCGGAGCCGGCGGTGAGCGGCAGCCGGACGCACCGGACACGGAGGAGAGGCAGGAATGGAGGCGAGGTAGGGATGGAGGTGAGGTAGGGGTGGGTGCGTGGTGCTGAGGTCCCACTGAGCAGCACCTTGTCTGTGGCTGCTCTCCCCAGTCCCTGCCTGGGACAGGCGCACATGCCGAGTGCTCAGGGGTTGCCGCTGTCCCACTTCCCACACTCGAGTGCTTTGTCTCCCTCTGGATGTTGGCTTGGAGAGTGAGGAGCTGTGGGCACCCGGAACTGGGCACAGTTTGGGCAGCCCCTCCGAACTGTGTCTGGGACCCACCCGGGGCAGAGGATGCGGGCAGAGGCGGCCGGGCAGGGGCAGAGGCAGCCACCGCTCCTAGGGCCGTTCCCAACAGCAGGCAGGAGATGCAGCCGACGGGGGCAGCCGTGGCGGGCGTGGGCAGGACCCCGCAGCTCCGGCCAGTCCCGCTCTGCTGCTGTCGGTCACTCACTTCCCTCTCCCAGCTTGTCGCCCTCCGCCGTCCCAGCGCTCACCCGCCCTCAAACCGCAAATCTCTGCCCGGCAGCGGCTGGAGATAGTGGAGATAAAATCAGCCCGTGCCTGCGGCCGGGCACAGGGTGCTGTGCCCGGGATGGCGTGCGGGGCCGGGACGGTGACGCCGGTGTGGAGGGACCCGCGTTGCGGGGTCTCTCCGCTGCGCTTCCCACGCCGGCGGCTGTGGCAGCGCGGGCGCCGAGCCGGGGGCGGAGGTGTCAGAAGGGCTGCGGGGCCGGGCTGACGCTGACAGCGAAAGGACATTCTGCTCCAGGAAGCGCCGGTGACAATGGAGCCCGGCTCCTTCAGCCCACCTCGTCCCCAGCCCTTGCCGACCCCCAGAACAAGCCGCTTTCTCCGCTCCAGGTGATGCCAAAGCCACGGAGGAGACCATGGCCAGACGCGGTGCTGGGACACCCTTCCTGCTGCAGCTCTCCCTGCTTCTGCTCCTCCACCTGGGCGGTGAGTGCGGTCCATCCTGTCCTGTCCCACAGCCACGCCATCCCCGGCACCCTGCGCCCCAGCCGGGCTGGCCGGGGCCACGGGGCAGGCAGGAGCGGCGGCAGCGCAGCAGGCGCGGGCAGGATGGGGCCTGGCATGTGCCGGTGGCTTGCCCAACGCTCGGCTCTTCCTCTCCAGGGCTGGGGGGGCCCATCTAAGGGAAGAGGCTCCTCCCTGTGTCCCGCCTGGGCACTGAGGAGCTGAGATGGCTTTGTCACAGCTGTGCCCAGGATGTGACACGCTTTTCTTGCCTGCAGGGACACTGGGCTGCGCCTCGGTGGCTGTGGGCTCGCCCATTGTGCCCCTGGGCTCGGCTGTCACGGCGTCCTGCACCATCCAGAGAGAGCTCTGCCGTGGCTTGGAGCAGGGGAAGGTCCGGATCATCTGGATGCTGGACAACAAGCTTGTGGCCGGGAGCCAGCGCCAAGGTCCAGGGGGCACGGAGGTGTCCAACCTCACCCTGCCCCGGTTCAACCACACACAGGCCAGGCTGTGGTGCTGTGTGGAGTGGAATGGGACCAAGCAGCGCATTGGCATGGCCGAGATCAGGGCGGGCTGTAAGTCTGCTGCCAGCATGGGTCACCCTCCTCCCCAGAAGGGACGGGCACTTGCTCAGGCTCTTTCCTGCTGTTCTCCCCCAGACCCTCCAGCAAAGCCCCTCAACCTCAGCTGTGTCCTGAACCTCAGTGACTACGGGCTGACGTGCCAGTGGGAGCAGGGAACCGACAGCCACCTCCCCACCAGCATCGTGCTGAAGTGCGCCGGGTAAGTCCCGGGACCATGGTCCCCTGCTAAACCCCATAGCAAGCCTCGTCCTCTGCCAGAGGGACCCCGAGCCCACTGCTCTGGCTGCCGCAGGAGCAGAGCCCAGGTGGTGACGGGCTGCACCCCGCAAGGAGGGCACAGCCACTGCACGGTGCCACGCCGGCTGCTCCAGCTGTACCGGCAAATGGAGATCTGGGTGTCTGCCACCAACGCCCTGGGCACAGCCGAGTCAGAGCATCTCCGCATCGACCCCATGGACGTGGGTGAGTGACGGTGCAGAGGTCAGGGGCCAGGGAAGCTCATCACCGGTGACAGGGGTATTAAAGCGCCATTAAAGCACATCGGGCTTTGAGGTCACATTTTACGGGCAGGTTCCATGATGAATGTCCTGCCGGGATGAATCGGTGCCAGCGCTGCGTTACAGACAGAGCAGCGCGTGCGGCGGGTTACGAGCTGCCAGTTGACCTGCTGCACTCCACAGCTCCTCCAGCAATTGATTACCCATTTATTCAGGAGGTCTATTAATAATGGATCCAGTGCCTATAAACTATTTATAAAGGGAGCCTTCCCAGATGCAGAGACTTATCCTCCCTGATCTGAGGCTGGGGAAAGACTGCCCAGGAACCAGCTGAGCCCTCCCATGGCTGTGCCACGCTCTCACCCCCGAGCAGACCCAAATGTAGGGTGTTCCAGACACCAGGCCCCATGGAATCTGTTTTCTCTGCACAGCTGTTAATGCAGAGCAGTGCCAGCATTGCACTCACTACCATTACCCATTCCCAAGCAGTGGCACATGCCAGCTCCTGTCCCTTGCCACCAGCCATTCTCCTAAATGTTTTGGGGTGGTTTCCCCCCATTTATTGCTGCAGCACCCTGGCTGCAGCTCCTGGCATTAACAACAGGCACATGTGAGGACGTGGCTCTGGGCACTGCCCACCACACACGTCTCCAGCTCTCCCCTGCTCTTCCTACAGCCAAGCTGGACCCCCCAACCCTGCAGAGCATCCAGTCCATCCCCTTCCAGACCGACTGCATCGCCCTGGCCTGGGATGTGGCGCGGGGCACAGAGCACATGGAGCTGCAATGTGAGCTGCGCTACCGGGCACCCGAGGACCCTGCCTGGGTCCTGGTGAGTGCCGCTGGGGCAGTGGGACCGGGCAGCAGCCGGGACCCTCCCTCTGCTCCAAGCAGTGGGAGCGCCATGTGGGAGTGGGACGGCAAAGTGTCCCCCCGCGCCCACAAGAGCCCCTGCCCGAGGCAGGAGCCAGCACAGCCCTCGTTCTGGCTGCCACCAGGTCACCGGCATCATCGGCCGGGCCGGCACCGCGCAGCGCTGCGGCTTCCTCTTTGGCACACAGTACCACTTCCAGATGCGGTGCCGGCGGAGCTCAGCGTCGGCACTGGCCTACTGGAGCGAGTGGAGCCCGGGCAGGAACTACACCACCCACGAGAAAGGTGCGTGTGAGTCACCCAGGGGGTCCCCTCTGCCCGAGCAAGCGGCACAGCACTGAGGGCAGGCGGCACAGCGCTGGGGGCACAGCCACGCTGGCCCCTCAGCTTCTGCCATCCCCCCCCGTTGCAGCCCCCACAGGAAAGCTGGACGCGTGGTGGGAGGCTCAGCCGGCCGGGGCAGGGGAGCCGCTGGAGGTGCAGCTGCGCTGGAAGGTGAGCAGGGGCGGGCGAGGGGCGCGGGAGCTGCCGGGGCATTGCCCTGGGGCCTGAGATCCCCGCAGGGACTGACATCCGCACCCCCTGCCCCACCCAGGCCCCACGGCAGCGGGAGGCCAACGGGAGAGTGCTGGGGTACCGCGTCACCCTGAGCCCCCGGAGGAGGGGCAGGGACCCCTCCACCATCTGCAACACCGCCCACACCCAGTGCAACTTCTCGGTGCCCGCGAGGACCAGGAGGGTCTATCTCTCAGCTTACAACGCCGCCGGCGAATCGGCACCGACCGAGGTCGTCCTCCTACAGAGGAAAGGTGAGGGCAGTGCCCGAAACCTCCGCGTGTCCCCCGGGGCTGTGCTTCCCTCGAGCAGACTGCCATGGGCTGCACAGCCAGGGCAAGGAGAGGGCAGATTCCAACCCGGGGCGCACAGGGGGTGATGTGGGAGAGGTGCTCCCCTCTCCCATCATCCCGGCTGCTTGTTCCATGCAGGTCAGCCCCTGTCCGGGCTCCGGGCCGTGCCCGGGGACGAGCACAGCCTCTGGGTGCACTGGGAGGCACCGCTGGCCCCAGTGATCGCCTACGTCCTGGAATGGCAGCGGGTGACAGCAGAGCCTGGGCACTGCAGCGCGTGCTGGCAGATGGAGCGTGATGGGGCAGCCACCACAGCCCTTATCCAGGGTAAGCAGGGGCTGCCAGGGGACCCTGACCCCCTGGTCATCTGTCCCAGGGGGCTGGCACCCATCCTGACCAAACCAGGACCAAGCCCTGGCCCCAGCCCACCTCCCACCCTCCCTCCTTCCTCTGGATCCACCCCCAGGGTAGGTGGGCTGGTGCCGTGGGGCACAGGCAGGGGCAGCTGAGGGGTCTCAGCAGCCAGTGCCCCAAACTCCCAGCCCCCTCTGCTCTCTGTTGTAGATGGCATCAAGCCTTTCCAGCTGTACAACATCTCACTGTACCCCCTCTATGAGGACACTGTCGGGGTGCCCATCCACACCACAGCCTATTCGCTGCAGAAGGGTACGTGGGAAGGGTGCCCCACCACCAAGACTTTGCCCTTCCAAAAGGAGGAACACTCCCTCCCCCATGTACCCCTAATCCAGGAGCTGTGCCAAAGAGCTCAGCTTGAGGGACTGGATCTGTCTCGTCTCTGAAGGTGCTCTCAGCTCCCCCACAGCGTGGGCAGGTCCTGATGCCCACACCTCGGGAGTGGGACCCCCCCACCAGTTCCCACCCGAGGCAGTGGCTCTGCTCAGCACCTGGTCCCCCTTGTCCTGCTCTTTCCAGCACCATCCTATGCCCCAAAGCTTCACCTCAGGAGGATCAGCAAGTCAGAGGCCGAGCTGTGCTGGGAGCCACTGCCAGTGGATATGCAGAACGGCTTCATCACCAGCTACACCATCTTCTGGGCCAACAGCATTGCTGATGTGGCCAGTGAGTTTTGCCTGCAGCACCAGTGACCTTCCCCTCTGTCCCACGTTGACATGTTGGGTGGGGATATCAGCAGACCCTGTGTCCTTCTCAGAGAGGGTCAGGGAGTTGTATGGGTGTCTCACAGGGCCCTGGCCAGCAGAGATCCAAGGGGCTGTGCAGGTGAGGGGATTCCACCACACCAACAGCCCCGTGTGTCCCCAGGTGCCACCGTGAATCCTTCCCTCAGCTCCTTTGTCATCCGGGGGCTGAAGCCATCGACCCTGTACAAGGTGCACATCATGGCATCCACGGCCGCCGGCGGCACCAATGGCACCAGCCTGACCCTGGTGACCACAGTGCTGGGTGAGGGGTGCAGCCACTCGGGGCGGGGGGGGGAGATGGGAGGGGACCCGCAGACCCTGGTCCTGCCCTGGCCTCATGGCACAGCACAGCTGGCAGTGCCCACTGCAGTTCCCTGTGACCCTGTCCCACTTCCCAGATGACACTGAGATCCAGTTCCTCTTCCTGACCCTGGGGCTGATCTTTGTCCTGTTCATGGTGTTGCTCATCTGCTTCCAGAAGAACGAGCGGTGAGTAGCAGAGCCCCGCCCCAGGCTGGGCTGCCGGTGGGACAGGGTGGTCTGCGGGAGTGCTGACATCCCTCCAGGAGCCTGGCGGGAGCCAGTCCAGCACTGAGGCCACCCATTCCAGCCCGCCTCGCTGAGTCCTCTCATCCCGTGGTCCCCAGGATGAAGGAGCAGCTCTGGCCCAGTGTCCCCGACCCTGCCAACAGCAGCCTGGGCAAGTGGGTGCCGGCAGCGGCGCCGCAGGTGAGACCGGCCGGCTGCTCCCTGGCCCCCCAGTCCCCACCCTGCACATGGCCCCGGGGCGCGAGGCCACGGTGAGGGACAGCAGGGGCAGATGGCACCGGCTGTGACCTCCCTCTGGTCCCCAGGAGCCGATCCAGGTCCCCGCCGCGAGGGAGCCCGGCCCGGCCGCCAT
Organism: Corvus kubaryi; assembly: GCF_017639235.1. NCBI lineage: Eukaryota > Metazoa > Chordata > Aves > Passeriformes > Corvidae > Corvus > Corvus kubaryi. The sequence continues at coordinate 3,252,631 of NW_024582087.1, read as the reverse complement.
CTCCACGGTCACCGTGCTGGAAGGGGAACCGGGGAAGCAGCCGGGGAAGGAACCCCCCGCCCTGCTCGTCGCCCTCCCGGCGGTGACCCGGCCCTACGTGCGGCAGGAGGGTCCCGGGGAGCCCGTGCAGTATGCGCGGGTGGGGGGCGCGGGGTACCGGGGGCAGCCGCTGCTCCCCGAGCCTGGTCCTCGATTCTACGAGAACCTGCGGGGCCGCGGGGACGGCGGCGGCGCGGGGGACTGGGGGTTCCCCGAGGAGCCCCCCGCCACCTTCCCGCTGCTGCAGGGGCTCCGCATCGGCGGGGCCGAGGAGCTGCACGAGTGCCGGGCGGACTAGCGCGGGATGGAGCCGGGCAGCGACACCGGGTCCTCCAGAGGGAGCCCCGGGATGCGGGGACCGCTCGCGGGGTTCCAGCCGCACCCCGGGGCGCTGCCCGGCTCCACCCCGCTCTGTGTGTGTGCCCCCTCCCGACTCTTTCCCTCCGAAATAAACGGAGACGTGCTGCGAACAACCCGGGCGCCTCTGCGGGAGCCCGGGGATGGGGATGGGGACGTGATCGGGGACGGGAACGGGACCGGGACGAGACCGAGACAGGGATATAGGGATTGGGACGGGACCGGAACCGGGACGGGGACAGAACGAGTATCGGGACCGGGACGAGGACGGGGACAGGTAGGGGACGAAACCGAGACGGGGACGGGAACGGAGATGGAGATGAAGATGATGGAGATGGGAGATGGAGATGGAGATGGAGATGGAGATGGGAGATGGAGATGGAGATGGAGACGGGACCGGGACGGGGACGGGAACGGGGACAGGACAGGGACTGGGACAAGGACGGGGACAGGGAGGGGTCCGGGACCGGGACGAAGACGGGGAGGGGACCGGAATCCGGGACAGCCATCGACGCGCTCGGCGCTCGCTCCCTCCGCCCTGTCTCGGCACTCGCCAGTCGCGCCTGGGCAAGATGGCGGCGCCCATGGCGGCGTGCCGGTGAGCGCGGGCCATGCTGGCGCTGCTGGGCCGCGGCCTGGCGGGGCCGGCCCGTGCCGGGGCCGCCGTGCTGGGCAGGGCAGAGCCCGGTGAGGGGCGCGGGGGGCTCGGGAGGCCGCTGGGAGGGAGGGTGGAAAGGAAAGCGAGACCCGCTGGAGGAATTGGGGAGCAGCCGGGTCGGGGCCGGGATGGGAGCTGAGGATGCGGGGAAAGGGGCGGTCGCGGGGTCGGGGGTGGCCGGGGGTCACTCAGGGGACCACACACCGGCCCCGTGGTCTGTCCCCGCTGAAACGAGACAGGGGACCGGGTGACCTTGGGGGTACCCGGGGTGCGGGCAGGGTCCCGGCGGTCCCTTGGAGTGCCCTTGGAGCGGCGGTGGCCGAGCCGGGCACAGGTGAATGGCCAGAAGCAGGTCCTGATTCCAGCAGCAGGGCCCTGGAAGAGCAGCTGGAAGAGTTTGTTCTTGAAAGGTCAAAGAATGAGGAAGTCCTGGCTGGTGATGATATTCCCGTCTGTACCGAGCTGTGTCAGACAAAGGTTGTCCCCGGGCTTTCCCCAGGTGTCTCTGCCCCTGAGGTCTGACACTGGGGTGGTCCAGAGCAGCCCCTCCACGTCGCTCATGAGACTGAATTAATTGAGCAGTTAATTGAGCAGTTTAAACTCTCTAAATGAGCACATTTGCACAGGGAGCCCTCACAGCTCTCAGTGTGTGCAGTCTGTTCTGCCGCTCCGGCCTCAGCATTTGCTCACTCTCAAGCGGCACAGCTTGGTTTGTTTTAGCACCTTGTGAGAGCCACTCTGAACTATCCCACACTGCTCTGGGACTAAAGATGTGTCTGATCACTGATCACCTCAGAGGCTCAGTGCTCTGACCTCAGACAGACTGAGCAGCATCTGACACGTACAGAGCTGGAGAAGTGCACGCAAGGCTGATGTCTCTCTGTTTCTCCCACCCAGTCTGCAGTCCTGTGCTCCAGGCAGCCAGGGGTTATGCCAGACGTGTGACAAGGAAGAGGAAAGGTATGTCAAGTTCCACAGGACCAAATGTTTTACTGTTGACATGCTCAGAGTTGTATCCTCATGGCACAGAAATCATTCCAGAAATAGTTCCTTGCAAGCTCAGAAGTTACTCAGAAGATTCCTCTCCTCCTGAATGTGGGGAGATGAATGATTGTCAGTAGCAGGAGATCTGTGAGGGTCAGGAGGCCCTGGCACAGGGTGCCCAGAGAAGCTGTGGCTGCCCCCGGATCCCTGGCAGTGTCCAAGGCCAGGCTGGACAGGGCTTGGAGCAACCTGGGACAGTGGAAGGTGTCCCTGCCCATGGCAGGGGGTGGAATCAGATGGGCTTTAATGTCCCTTCCAGCACAAACTGTTATGGTATTCTGTGGCCTCTGAGCTCGGTGGATTGTTGTAAATACATGTACACCATATTGTAAGTCCAGAGTGCTGAAGGGAAGAGACTGAACCTGTTTTTTTCACTCAGTTCCTGCCATCTTGGCTGAATCTGCTCAGTTCTTATTTGGAGCACACAGTCAGTTTCCTTCAGAACATGTTTCCTCTGATCTGATTTGCAAGGTCAGAGCTCTGATTTTGTCCTGCTCTTCCTCAAATGTTTCTCTCTTTGTAGACATCCCCAGCCATCTGGATGACCTCCCTCCCACCTTGCTGAAGAAGGATTATGCCAATCTCCCGATAATGAACAGGTATGAACAGGGAGAGGGAATGGCTGCTCACTGCAGTTGTTTGTATCTTACATATAACCATGGTATGTGGAAGTTGTCACCTGCTCACTAATTAATTGTTAATGCTCTGTGGGCACAAAAATTGCAAAGTCAGTTGGAAAGTCAAATTTACAGACACAGTCAGTGGTCAGGGCTTGATTGTTTACTCCGTGTGAGCTCGAATGCTGGTTGCCCACATGCTCTGTGGGCTTTGTAGTCCATGGGGAAAAAAAAGGAAATAATCTTGAAATACTGGAAATAGTCATCTTGCAAATAATCTGTGCCTGTCTTGAACTCAGGTGATGGAGAGTGTCATTAAACAATTCAACATGAACTCAGCTGCTGCTGAATTTGGGATCTGGGGCTCAGCACTGTTGTGCTCTGATGCAGAGCTGCTCCTGTGTGGTGCAGGGAGGGCCCCCAGTGGCCCGACTGTGACTTTCACTGATCTCTGAAGGAGCCAGTCTTAAAATGAAATATTTTTGCAGCAAAACTGCTCCATACTCCTGTAATCTGAGCCATGATTTTGCTTAGGAGTGTGAGCACCAGTTTATGGCTGCCAGGTTTGGGAGGGGAGGAGAGTCCCTGTAAATTTGTAGAGTAAATTAAAGCTGAGAAAAGTGAGTATGTTCTGAGAACCTGAGCTCATTTCTGTTGTTAAATAGACTTGTTTCTAGTTTATAAGCTAATTTGCCATCTCCTTGCAGTGTGGATGATGTAGTGAAACGGCTGTTGTCCCTGGAAATGGCAAGCCAGGTCAGTGTCATTCTGCTTGCTTGAAAAAAAATAGATTTAATGAACACCTTTATGTGAGACTTGTCTATGTTGTTAAATGTCTTTCACTTACTGTATTTTTAAGTGACTGTAAATCTGGGGTGATGAAATACATTACAGTGATAAGTCTGGTTTGCTCTTAAAATTTATCACACAGTCTTCTTTATGGTAACAATTGCATATGAAAATGAGAGAAGAAAGTACTCAGGGGTGACAGGGCAATGAGCTGTTCTGTAGCTGCTCGTGGCCGACCCCCTCTGTTCTAGAAACCACTGCATGGGACAGCAGATGCTCATCAAGTTATTTTTACTTTCCATATGCCCAGAAAACAAATTAAACAGGTATGAAAGTGGCACAAAGATCTCACCATTCTTCTATGCTTGCCACTTGAGCTTGAAGAGATGCAAAAGCACTGAGTAAAGGTCTGAATTACAAAGCTTTTATCTGGGTGTTTGGGGAGAGAGCTGAGTGTCTCCGACCTCTGCTGTTCCTGAGACAGTGACAACCTCTTTTCTGTGACCCACAGAAGGAGAAGATGAAGGTAAAGACACAGCAGCTGGTGGAGAAGGTCAGGAGGTCTCCCAATGACAGTGGCTCCTTTGAGGTGCAAGGCAAGTTTGAAAAGGGAAGGATGTTGTTGGCAGATGAAACATCTCTGCTTCTGTTCAGCTGTTCCCACCCCAGCACTTCCAGTTTGCTGTATAATTCAGGAGAATCTCCTCCAGGAGAGCCCCTGGGAGGCAGGGAGCCTGCAGGATGCCCTGCAGGACTGCTCCAGGTCTGGAAGACTTGCAGAGGCTGCTGGGGTACTTCCAAATTCCTGCTCCACATCCACCCTCCAAAGGCAGAGTGTGCATTATTCTGCTTGGAGTGCTTCTGTGACATGAAGCACTGAGCTGCAACTGTTACCAAAATGAGCCAAATTCAGCCATGGAACCCAGATTTTTCTCTGCATCGGAGAGCTGTGACTGAAGCACAGTGGGGACAGTGCAGGGACAAAGGCCATGTTGCACTGACCAACACTGACCACCCCTTTGTCATCAGTAAAGCCCTTTGGTTCTGCAGGATGCCACCAACCCCTCCCTCCAGAGGGACATGGCTGCTGCACTTGGAAAAAAAAACCTTTAGTGCTGTCTGCTTCCCCAGAGCTTAAATCCCATGAGGTGAAATGGATGTCAAATCACTGGGAATTGAATGAGTGCAAGAGGAACAAATTCACAGATAAATTTATATGATGTGTTGCTAAAATCTTACCCTCTAATTAAGCAGCCTCATAACAGTCACAGCTCTGCAGGTTGTGTGTTGTGGGTTGTTGTGCTCTGTCCAGTGGGCAGTGGGGAGTGGCTGGTGTGGGCAGTGCTTGTTGGGGACAGTGTTTCCTGTGGGCACTGTTCTGCCGTGGGCAGTCCCTGCTGTGCTGCTGTGGGTACCTGCAGGAGCAACAGTGCTCAGCTGGCAGCTTGAGGCAAGGCAGATGAACGTGGATCAGCTGGGAAAGCTGCTGCTCTCACACAGCTTCTCTCTCTCTCTGTTCTTTTACAGTTGCTATTTTGACTGCCAGGATACGCACGCTCGAGGAGCACCTCCAGAGGCATCCCAAGGTAACTCGTGGATCTGAGTCCACACACAGCAGCTGCTCAGGTGGTTTTCTCAGTTTATAACAAAAGGATTTTAATGCTGGGGATTATGGCATTCCTAAGGAGGTTTATAAAATAGTTACAGCTGTTCCATGGTGCCAGTTTGGGGAGCTGCAGGCTCAGGCACAGCTGGATTTTCGCCGACTCCGTGTTCCGGTTTGTTACTGTAGTGGAGGAAATGGCTGAGCAAATTCCTTTGGGCAGAGTTGAGCTCCGTTTCTCATCACTGCAGATGTGGCTTCACAACTTAGTTTTCACTAATTAATGAAGGCAGCTGCAGTAATAAGCAAAGAGCAAAGTCCGTGCTTGTTCTGCTCATGGAAATGTTTGGTGGACAATGCTGTGTGAATGTGCCACTTCCCTGCCTGCAGCAGCCTGGGTTCAGGCCCAAATTTGAGACATCTCGACTGAATTTATGAACAAGAGATATTAAAGATTCTTTATGCAGGGCAAAAGGTGGGAAATGGATTGATAACTGCATCTGAAAGAAGTGCATAATTGTTACTCATGAAAACTTGAAGGGTACAGGGGAATAGAATTAAGCTTTCTATGACAAGCCAGAAGCTGTACCAGGAGTTGCAGCAAAGAGACCTTTTGTAATTCCTTGGCTGAAGCCTGTTCTTTACACAAATCACTCGTATAGGACAGGGAGACGTCTCCCATGACCTGCCCGGACTGGTGTGGCTCAGGCTACACTTGTGCCCTTCCAGAGAACAACCAGACAGTCAGAGCCAAGTCACAGATTATTTTCATATTTAATTTCTGGCGAAACAAAGGTAAATGCTTCTGTGTTATTCTGAAGCAGCACACTTCAGGGGAAGTAGGTTTTAGCCAGAAGACCTTCCCTGCAGCTTTGGCACAAACTGTACACAAGCTGAAAACAGTCTTCAGGGAAAGTGGAGCCATGAAACAGAGAAAGCAATTCCAGTGCAAAGTAAATGGTATCTCCTTGGATCATCTTGTGCTGACCTGATGTACTCGCAGCATCTGCCAACAGAAATTGTTCTAAGACTCTGTCCTTAACCTGATCGTTCCCTTTCAGCCAAAATGTGGTCTGTTCTCAGTAATTTATTGGAATGGCAGGACAGTCTGTCTGCAGTGGAGTGAACGTTGGGTGCTTTGCAGGACAAAAGTAACCGTCGGTGCATGCTGATGGATGTGGACCGGCGGAGGAAGATGCTGGGGTACCTGCGCCGGGTGAACTACAGCACCTTCGAGAGCACCTGCAAACAGCTGGACATCCAGTACAGCCCCCCCCAGCCCTACATCCGCCGTGTCACCAAGCGCTGGCTGGTCAAGAAGGCTCTCTGCATCAAGGTACAGAGCAGGCTGGACAGGGAAGAACCCCTCTGTAGAAGCTAGAAGTGACTGATAGCTGAGTCCTCCTAAGCCAGGCTTTGACTTTGATCCTGTCTCTAGAGAACTGCCTGAGCTCAGCCAAGAGCTCCATGGGGGACATTTATGTCATGGGCACTGACACATGCTGTACTCAGGCACTTTGGGATGGGCTACTGGTTTGCTCAAAAATGTTTTATTCAAACCAGCTTTTTTCTCAAATGCTGGTATGGGAACTGATATATGAGATAATTTGATGGCAGTTTGGAACAGAAGCGTGGGCACACCCACTGTCTGCCCTGATTTGCTCAGAATATATGGGTGTAACTGCTGCGTGCAGATCTTGGTGTAACTGAGCAGAACCAAAAGCTGGACGTGCCTTTGGTTTGTAAATGCTAAATTTCAGTCCAATGAAATTACAACCAAAGGACTGGACCAAAGGTGTCCAAGGAATGACTAGATATGGCGCTCAGTGCTCTGGTCTGGTTGACAAAGTGGGGATCGGTCACAGGTTGGACTCTGGTCTCAGAGGTCTTTTCCAACCTGAATGATTCAGTGATTCTGTGACTGGGTGGCTGTAACAGAGTAATCCCAGATGGTTCTCTGGAGCAAGGAAGGCACAGAGGGAGGATTTGATCTGGCTCCTGCTGGAACCGCTCTGCCTGCAGCAGACAGCCTGGGGAGCAGCTCTGCAGGCAGCTCTATCTCTCCTTTCTGCTTCCACAGGTATTCCAGGAGAAGCAGAAGCTGAAAGCAGCAGAGAGGCTGAAGCAGAGGAGAGAGTGGCAGGCGAGAGCAGGGGCAGCACAGGCACGGCAAGAGAAGCAGGTGCAAGAGAAGCAGGCACAGGAGGGGACTCCTGTGTAGTGGCACAGCCAGGCTGGCACAGACAGGCTGACAATAAACACCTGCCCAAAGACCTCAAGCCTCTGCTCATGTGATGTGGTCTGCGCCGTTCTGAGCACCTGGGAAGGGTAGCGGGTGGTTTAAGTGGTTTAGAAGTTTAATTTCAGGCCAGGTGCTGGGTAAGTCACTCTGTGAGGCAGGTCTGTCAGTGGGAAGAGCTCAAGGGCTGCCTGTGTCCTGTCAGCACAGCCAGCCCAGAAGTTTGTGCTGTCACATTTTCTTAGATATTTATAAACTGAAGCTTAAGACATTTAGATTGGACATTATGAATAAATCTTTCCCTGTGAGGGTGGAGAGGCCCTAGCACAGGCTGCCCAGAGAAGCTGTGGCTGCCCTATCCGTGGAAGTGCCCAAGGCCAGGCTGGACATTGGGGCTTGGAGCAACCTGGGACAGTGGAAGGTGTCCCTGCCCATGGCAGGGGTGGCACTGGATGGGCTTTAATGTCCTTTCCAACCCAAATCATTCTGTACATGCACAGGGGCCGTGCTTGTGTGCCAGGATGATCCACACATAGTCTGGGACAATGTGCACATGGATCGGGATGCTCTGCACACGCAGTGGGGATGATGCCCACACAGACAGGGAGGATGCACACAGGGACTGGGACGATGCGTGCAGGGACTGGGGTGATGGGAACACTCAGACCAGGATGACGGGAACGCGCACCGCAGACGGTGCGCACACGGACTGGGATGCTGCGCACACTCAGACTGGGATAATGGGAACACGCACCGCGGACGGTGCGTACACGGACTGGGATGCTGCGCACACTCAGACTGGGATAATGGGAACACGCACCGCGGACGGTGCGCACACTCAGGCCGGGATAATGGGAACACGCACGGCGGACGGTGCGCACACTCAGGCCGGGCTGACGGGAACACACACCGGGGATGCTGCGCACACTCAGGCCGGGCTGACGGGAACACACACCGGGGATGCTGCGCACACTCAGGCCGGGATGACGGGAACACACACCGGGGATGCTGCGCACACTCAGGCCGGAATGACGGGAACACGCACCGCGGACGATGCGCACGCGCGCCCCGGCCGGCCAAGACGGCGCGCCCCGATTGGCCCCGCGGCTGCCGGGCAACGGCGGCGGCGCTCCGGGTGCGGGGCCGTGCCGGGGCCGTGCCGGGGCCATGTCGACGCGGACGCTGCCGCTGCTGTTCCTGAACCTGGGCGGGGAGATGCTCTACATCCTGGACCAGCGGCTGCGCGCCCAGAGCATCCCCGGAGAGAAGGCGCGCAAAGGTGAGCGGCGGGCGCGGGCCGGTCACGGGTCCCTCCGCTCCCGGTGTCCCGGTGCCAGCGGCGCGCCGGGGAGCCGCTGGCGGTGTCGGGCTGGCGGCACTGCCCGTGCCCCCGGGCAGGGCTTTGCCCCCGCTCCCGCCTCCCCGGTAGCGGCTCGGGCTGCTCCGCCCGGCGGTGCCGGTTCCCGGGGTGCCGCCCCGGGACACGCAGGGACACTCGGTGCTGTCAGCGGAGGATGCTGCGAGCTAACGGCGTCAGTGCCGGTCCGGGGCAGGAGTTTCCTTACCCCGATTTCAGGGCTCCATCGCAGTAATTACCACGGTAATTATCACAGTAATCAGCCCTCAGTGGTTTGTGGTCTCCCCTTGGAAGCGCAGCCCGTTGCGTTGATCGGCTCGGTGAAGTTCCTGTGGTAAGAACAGCCCGAAGGTGTTGCTGACGCTGGTTTGGGAGTTTCTGACACAGAAGAAGAAACTGGAGTCCGTGTCGGTGTTTCTGTGCTAAATTCGGGAGTTAAAGCTTCAGAAATCACTTTTGGACTCAAAATAACTCAGGATTTGGTTGTCAGCCGAGGTCCTGGACTGTTTTTGGGCAGACCAGGTTGCTTTGCAGTGGGAAGGAGTTTCCAGGAATAAATTTGTAAACCTTGTGCAGACACAGCACATGCAGTTTTGTGAAATTAAAATACCAATACGGCTCCTGAAACCCTTGTCTGGCTTTTATACAATCCCATTTGGCCAAAATCCTTGTACAGACAGCCTCGTGCCTTCACATGGGGCACGAAACTCCAGCTCACAGCCAAGCACCTCTGTATTTACCATTGCAAATTACCACAGCTTTACTTTACAAGTCCTTGCATCTCTCTGTCAGGGGATGGGGAATGTGCCTCGGGAAGCTCTGGGATGTTTTAATAAAGAATCAACTTGATATGAGCTTGGTATTGTTATCCCTTCTGCCTGTCCTTTATGAAGTGCTAAACAATAAAGGGTTCACAGTGTAATTATTGTATTGTTTGTGAGGGGGCACTTGTAATTATTCAGGTGTGTCCTGATGAGGGAATGATCTGAGAGAAGATTACTGCTGTTCATACAGGGACAAGTTTAGGATTTTAGCTAAATTAAATCTTGGAGCATCTCAGCAGGAGAATTGGACTGTTTTAGTTTGTCCACACATGGATTGTTTTTTCTTCCAAAAAACTGTTGTGTTAATTTCACCGAGATGTGGTTCATCCACACTGAGGTGTTTGTTGATGCTTAAAGCTGTTCTCTCAAATACTGGTTACTTGTAAGGCAAAATACAGCTGAAAACTACCGAAGCTCAGTGCAAAGGGTAAAATTTGATGTGCACTGAAGCAGCAGGATTTTATCCGAGGGGAGGGTGAGGTTCTCATTCTGAATGCTCAGTGCTGAATGCTCAGTGCTGAATGCTGATGAGAAGTGACAAAATCCATTAGTTAGCTTATTTTTTATTTTCTTTTAATTTTTTTTAGTTTATTTCTTTTCTTCTCCTTACAACTCTTGTTCTTACATCTTGAACTGCTGTTTTGTTTTATATGCTTCGTGTAGATGAATGGACAGATGTGGACAGGAAACGAGGTACAGTAACTGCTGGCTGCATGCACCAGTCCAACCCCACATGCACACCTGGGGCTCATCGTGCCTGAACACCTGAGGCTGTTCCTGCAGCCTTCAGTCAGTGTCACAAATGAACAGTAATGCTCACCTGGTCCTTAAATGCGCTTTTGACCGTAAATCAGTGAAAAAACAGACCATATCTTAAAATCGTATGGCCTCAAAAATCAGCTGTTAATTTAACCAAGACTATAAATGGATCAAAACTTTTTATCCTGGTGGTCTTGCCTGCAAAAATGGTATTTGTATTTCTTTACTGTCGTTTTCATGCAAGCATGTAATTGTGTGAGCATCGTGCAGGTCGTTTTTCTGCTTAAATGCAGGAATATGGGGTATATTCCATTTTTCTAAGGTTTTGTCTAATTCATTGCTCAAGGTTTGGACAGGTGAACTCCAGGGATGATCAAAGGCATTCCCATCCCAGCTGCTTTACCCACCTGTGCTGGTGGTCACCTGGCAGAGTGATCCCCAAGGAGCAGATGCCCACACCTCAGCCAAGCTCACCCTGACTGGAGTGATCCTGGGAGGGATTGAGCCCTCGGGTGTTGCAGGGGAGCAGCCGAGGTGTGAACGCGTTTCCCTCTGGAATCTGCCCTGGAACAGGAGCCTCCAGCAAGGGCTGTGCTAAGGAATGAAGAAATGAATCTCTTGAATCTCAGGTTTTTGCTCTGTGAGCATGAGCAGAATTTACAGGGTCCTTCTGAGCAGCCCTTTTTTAAGAGAGATCAAGGTTGTGATTGAAGTTTTGCAAAATAAGCATCATTGGTAGGTTTTGATATTTGTTGAAGGTAAACACTGGTGTCCTGGAGCTTGCCCCAGCTTTTTTCCTACCATTACATCCTGTTTCCAAGCACACCCTTTTCCCAGCCTTTAACATCTCAGAAGTCTAGGAACAGATTCCATCCCATCCAAAACAACGAGGAGCCGCCCAGAGCCGTGACGTAGTGAGACAGGGGTGGCTCAGGGGCAGGTCCCAAGCTGATCCATCACTTCTCCTGTGAGAGAGAGCACTTTGCCTGTTCTCAGTGCTCTGGAGGATCTCGGGAGGGTCCTGGAGTCACCTCTTGGGGCTGTCACTGATGGTGCCGTGACATGGTTCCTTTAGGAGCCACGAGCCTGTGGCACACAGGCTGTGACTGTCCACAACTCGGAATGTTCCTTCTGCTGCCCCAAGCATCCTCTGGGAAGCACCAGCATCACCCAGGCGTAGCTCCAGTCTCGTGCCATGCATCCCAGCCAAGCAGGTGACACGTGCTGCCTGTCACCAGTGACTTGGCGTGGGGAGGCCAAAGGCACCGTCACCCCCAGCTTCAGTCCTGTCCATCACACTGGCTATACTGGTGTCCCTCCTCTCATCCCAGCTGATGACCACCCCCCGTCTGCTCAGTTGCTTTTTCTGTGTTGCTTGTGCCATGTCCCTGGGCCAGTGCTCCTGTGTCACCTGCCATGGCCACACTGGTGTGAGCAGCAGCTCCCCAGGGCCCCCTGAGACCTTTGCTGTTTCATTATCAAACATGTGAGAGATTTATTATAAATTTGCCCTTTACTGTGATTTTTTAATGTCTTTCTCAGCTCTTTTTATAGCCCACACAAGAGGTTTTAATTTAAGAAGATAATTTATGCCCATGGTTCACACAGACCTTCAATTCTGTTGAGAAATCAGTGTACTGGGACATGTCTGTCTCCTGGTGGCTTGAGTTCTTTGTGACTCTCCAAAGACAGGAGAAGTCTTTGTGTGGGCAGCACACACGAGCAGCTGAAAAATATTTTCCTTGATAGCAGTATAAAGCAGAAGTTTTTATTTTTGTCCTAATTGACTCCCTGCAAAATTAACTAAATACTAATATCTACTAGTACTAATATATTTTATTTTCTCCACAAAAAAATAGGGGATTTCTGCCTGGGATTGCAAGTAGGGATTGTTTTATGGCCAGTTTATTTGAAAGGAAGGGAGGAAGGAGGAATTTTTTTCCTGTTTGCAATTAGGTGTATTCATGATCCAAACTGCTCAGGAGCTGAGATCTGTCTGTGGTTTTGGGGTGTTTAAACCAGGACTAGGGAGCCCCGTCAGGTTCAGCGCAGGGGCTGCTGAGCTGTGTGTGACCAGTGCATGAGGAACCTGTAACCAGCAGGTTTAGGGAGGAGAGAGAATCACCTCAGGAGGCTCTTACCCTTGGAACACAGCTCTCCCTGCCCAGGCTCCCAGCAGTGCCCAGGGAGTTAATCCTCTAGGAAGAGGTGAAATGACAGGGAAATCACCTTTGTCTGTTGGTGTAGGACAGGTGTGGAAAGCCAGGTGTCTGACCCCCCAGGGAATCACTGGGGCAATAATTCAAAGCACTGGTCACTACCACTCTCTGTATGTTCACTTTTTCTCCTTTTCCTTTTTTTTTTTAATTATTTATTCTGAGATTTTTCAAATCCGCAAGAATTGTCTGGCATTGTAGGCTTCATAACAGTCATTTGCTTAGGAAAATCCACACTTGTACAGTAGTCTGTGACCTGACATATTAATTTACCTTTTTTTTTTTGTTAGAGAAATAAATGTTTGTTGATGATAACTCTAGAGTATCAGGGAGATAATAAAAGGAGCAGATCCAGCACAAAAGCTCAGATGCTGCATCTGCTTGAACCACTGCACTGTGTTTTCCATCTTGTTTGTATTAAGAGCTCAATAACCAGAGCACAGCTCTCACCCTCAGCACTCCTGAGCTCTAAGAACTCTTCAGTAAGTCACACAACAGTTCCATGGCTAAATTTACACAGAAAAAAATGAACCACAAGTCAGGAAGTTTGGAGTTCTGCATTTGAAACTCTAGGGCCTGCAGAAGTTTCAGCTGTGAGAGCCATAAATGGGTTGATAGAGATCTCAGGGATATAAATGCTTTATTAAATACCTGCCAGTGTTAATCCATTTGAATAAAGATTACAGAGCCCTGCAGGAGCTTCCGTTGAGAAGTTAAAAAATAGACTGATAGTGTCAGAGCGTGTCGAGGAACAGGCACAGCCATGTAGCTGCAATCTGCAGAGATCTACCACAATGCAAAACAGTCTCCTTGGGAAGCAGAACTGCAGCTTTTTTAGATAACAGCACATCAGAGCAGCATTATTTAAAAGTGAAAAGTGCCAGGCATAGCTGTAAAACCAGAACAACAAAGCCAGCCTTACTCCCACTGGGAAACAGGGACTGCTGCCTTCAGCTCACGTGGCATTTGTGCCCTGGGGGACATCAGCTGGTTTAGCCCAGGTGGGACTGGGGAAGTGCTGGATCCGGAGGTGCTGTTCCCCCTCTCCTGTTGTGCTCTGTCCCTGCTCTGCACAGGTAACCCTGGTGTGAACCTTGCAGCTGGGGTGGACCAGGAACGCGCTGTTCTGCAGCAAACCACAGAGCCTCTTTGTCTTTGCAGTTATGAACGACATCATCTCTGCCATGTTCAAGAAAAATTTCATGGAGGAGCTATTCAAACCCCAGGATCTCTATTCCAAGAAAGCCCTGCGCACTGTGTACGACCGGCTGGCTCACACCTCCATCATGAGACTGAACCAGGCCAGCATGGACAAGGTAACACAGACCTGCCACCTGGCCTGGCTCTGCTGCACTTCCCAGCTGCGCTCCAGCAGTTTCTGTTGCAATAATTAACCTTTGGCCTTACCATGTTGAAGCATTTTGGAACAGCTTTCCTTGTGAAAATGGTTCTCAGCCAAGAAAATCCATGGTGGCATCAGCTACCTCAGAACTGAGTATTTCTGCCTGAACAGCTAAATCTTTGATTTGAACAAGTTCACTAAGCATTCCTTAAGTTTAGCAGATGTTTTCATATATATTAAAAATATACACTTCTGTGGGTGTGGATAAACATCTGTATTTCTGTACTGACACCCACTGTCTTGCAGGCACAGGTGTTAGAGTTATTGCCTGCAAGCAGTGTATCCGCAGCCAATTCTGAAAAAAATGGTAGGAATGGGATTACCAGAGAGCCCTCCCCTCAGGTGTCAGTGCTGCTGAAATTCATGGAATCGCTGAGGTTGGAAAAGCTCTCCAAGAGCATCGAGTCCAACCTGTGACCAACCCCCACCTTGTCACCCAGCCCAGAGCAATGAGTGCCACATCCAGTCATTCCTTGGATACTTCCAGGGATGGGGACTTCACCACCTCCCTGGGCAGCCCCTTACAATGTTTAATAAACATTTCCATGGAGAAATTTTTCCTGATGTCCACCCTGACTCTCCCCTGGCCCAGCCTGAGGCCGTTCCCTCTCCTCCTGTCCCTGTTCCCTGGGAGCAGAGCCCGACCCCCCCGGCTGCCCCCTCCTGCCAGGGAGTTGTGCAGACCCCGAAGGTCCCCCTGAGCCTCCTTTGCTCCAGGCTGAGCCCCCCCAGCTTCCTCAGTCGCTTCAGGTGTTCCAGCCCCTTCCCCAGCTCCACTCCTTTCTCTGGACACGCTCCAGCCCCTCAGTATCTCTCTTGCCCTGAGGGGCCAAGAACTGGACCCAGCACTCGAGGTGTGACCTCACCTGAGCATTGGTGACTTTGGAGACCCAGCAAGAAGGCTGGGGATGGGACTGCAGAGGTCTTGTTCTTTTTAGGAAACGGAGCTAAAATGGTTCCTTGTGCCACAGGCAGGTGCTGGCCTGAGTGCTTGAATCCCTCTCTCCATCCCCGGGAAGTTTCCTGTGTGACAGGACCAACGTTCCCGTGTTCCTTTGCAGCTGTACGACCTCATGACTATGGCCTTCAAATACCAAGTGCTGCTGTGCCCTCGGCCCAGGGACATTCTGCTGGTCACATTCAACCACCTGGATGCCATCAAGGATTTCATCTCTGACTCCCCTGGCATTCTGAACCAGGTGGATGAGACCTTCCGGCAGCTGATCGAAGTAAGAATCCTCAGAAAAAGGGTGGGACACACTGTGGTTTGATTTTATGGGGTTTTTACCTCTTTCATCATCTTAGAGATGAATTACTACATTGGGGAGGGCTGTGAGTCAAGTGCTATTTTTCTACTGGTCCAGTTTAAATCAATATATTGCTTATTCAGCCTGATTTAAGTCTCCACTGATTTCAGCAGAAATTAAATCAGAGTTTTAGTGACAGTAATTACTGATAATGACCAGCAGCCCTCTTAGAGCATCTCTGCTCCCCCTGCAAGTGGATCAGAATATGCTGTATATACTGTGGATCAGAATAGTCAGATATTCTTGTTCCCCCTTTTCGTGGGTGGGACATGGAACACCTGTAAACCCTTGCATGATGATTTTCCTTTTCCAGACCTACAACTGTCTCTCTGATGGTGAATTCCAGCTCATCAGGCAAACACTCCTCATTTTCTTCCAGGATATGCACATCAGGGTAAGAGCCCAATACAGCTAGGCAGGGAGAATGACAGGGAGTTTGGGGCTGGAGTACAAAGGGATCTGCTTATAAACACTGCAGGTTTGGGTTTGTTAATTGTGCTTTTCAGTCATCTTGATGTGCTTGTAATTACACTCAAATTTCACAAATTGAGCACATCTACTACAATAATGCTGAATAATTCCACAATACTATGAAAAAGGGAATCTCTACTAGTATGATTTGCTGATTGATAAATCCATTTTTCCTTTTAGAAGAAACTTGATATGAAACCTGAGCGTGAAGTCTTGATATTCTCTAAATAAATTGATCACACTCACATGCACAAACAGGATGTAGTTTTTAATACAGTTTTTTTAATGTTAGATCAGTGTGCCCATCCTCTGGACCACAATTCCGCATCACTGGCTTTGTAAATACATCCCTTTACACACATCAAGAGCTCTAGGAAACCTTCTCCAGTGTGGGCAGAGAGGCTCAAGCTCAGATTTCAGGGAATTTGGATGGGAAGGTCCGCAGAGGTTTTCCCCAAGGTGTGATGTTGTGATGTCCTTTTGCAGGTCTCCATCTTTCTGAAGGATAAAGTGCAAAACTCGAACGGTCGCTTTGTGCTGCCAATCTCAGGGCCTGTCCCGTGGGGCACGGAGGTCCCAGGGCTCATCAGGTGAGCTGGTGCCATGTGTGGGGCTGCTCAGGGAGGAGCATTTCATTCCAGAGGGCTCAGGAATTCAGCTCAAACTGCCATTCCTGTTGCATGGATAGCTGAACCTCCAGTAAACACTATTTAAAGGGCAGGATTTGGGACTAAGTCACCCAGCAGTGAAATGCTGAGCTGCTTCTGGAGTTTTCTATCCCAGTAAATTAGCTGTTAGTAACTTATCCTGTAACAGGCATTTACCAATGTACAGAACAGAGTTTTATTCCCCTTGTGCAGGAAGCAGAGGAACTAGGTACTGAAAATCAGGACTAAACCTACTAAATGTTTCAATAGTGCCTTGTTTTTAAGGATATTCAATCACAAAGGAGTGGAAGTTAGAAGGGCTGAGTTCACCACTGCTGGGAATTACGTTACTCCACAAAGGGAAGGATCTTTTGAGCTTTATGGAGACAGAGTCCTCAAACTTGGAACAAATATGTAAGTAATTTTTGTTATATGTAGAAACCTGAACCAAATGCTGATGGATTGTTCTGAAGCACATCTTCAGCCTGGTGTGGTTTTGGCCTCTTTTGCTATTATTATCAGGTTGACTTTGTTACAAGGTGCTGCCCTGCACCAGGACATGTGTGGACAGTGTCTAAAGAGCTGTGGAAAACAGTAAAACTTTGATTTATGTCCGCAGTGGAGCTGAGGAAAGAATGTTCTCACGTGGTGCCACATTTTATGTGAAATAGGATTTAATGTAACCACAGTCAAGAAATCCTCTCTGTTCTCCACGTTTGCCTTAATGTAGATGTTCCATCCAAAGAGACCCATGTTCCTTCTTGCAGCTTTGTCCCTCACACGCCTTAATGCCTCACTGTGGCACCACACTGAGCTGTAACTTCTCATTGCCATTGTTCAGTCTTCAGAAAAATATCCTAAAATCCTGCATCCTGTGCTGCTCCCTCTGGTTCCTGTACCTCGTCCCAGTAACAGGCTGTTCTTCCCCATGTGTTTTCCCCTCTAGGTACAGTGTGACCCGGCCAGTGGAGACACATATGTCGGGATCATCCAAAAAGCTGGCATCCCAGGCGAAGGTCAGTGTCATCCTGTACCTATCACTGCTTAAACTGGCCAAATTCTTAGTCTCTAGATACGGGATAAGTTCAGGGAAGCTTTTCTGTTGTTTTCAGAGCCTCATGCAATCCTCCCTAGTCCTTTGAAGCCAGGGGAAGGGCACATTTTCCCAAAGAATCCACACGCTTGTGCAAGGATGTGCTTGCTTCCATTTTAATCTCAGAAAACAGAAAGTTTGCTTTACAGATTTTTCATTTGTCCAATTTAGCTGGAAAAGCATCTTGTGCTGAGTCTATAAATCCAAGCAACCATTTCCAATATCGAGCTGGTGATTACTGGTTATCTGCACAATCTGTCCCAGGAACAACAGGGAAATGTGTTTGTATCCCTCTGAAGGACATGTATGGAATATCAAAGCTCCTTGCAGCCCCATCTCCCAGGTAATTGCCCAGCGGGCCCCTTGCTGTTTCCTGCAGGAGAACATTGTCCCCAACCCTCTTGCTAAAGAAGAGCTGAACTTTCTGGCCCGGCTGCTGGGAGGTTTGGACATCCAGAAACCCGCTGGTGGTGAGACGGGATTTCGGCTGAACTTGTTCACGACTGACGAGGAGGAAGAGTATGCTGGAGTCCTTCTTGGTTTGGGTTTGGGGTGCCCTGTGGGGAGCCCTGGAGACCAAAGCTGGCCCTCAACAGCTTTAGGGTCAGACCAGCAGGTTGTTATCCTGCTCCAGATGTCTCCTGTGATGCAGCCTTGCTCCAAATGCCGCTGGCTGGGATCTGTCTGGAGGGACAGAAACATACCTTCAGCCCTTTTAGCAGGATGTTTTTACCTGCTTTTAATCTCAGCTACAGAAATATTCCTGCTCTTCTACACTTAACAAAAAAATTTAGGATGGGGAGAAGCCTCCAAACTGGGGTGAACACATTAATTTGCCAAGTAGGAAGAGCGGCATTGTTCAGACTTCATAGAATTACAGAATGGTTTGGGTTGGAAGGGACCTTAAGGGTCCTCTGATTCCACCCTGCCATGGGAAGGGACGCCTTCCACTAGACCAGGTTGCTTCAAGCCCCATCCAGTCTGGCCCTATGAGCATCCTCTGAGCATCATTTGTTCCTACAGGAGCTTCATGAAGTCTGATTTTTATCACTTCCTTGTACATCTTCATGGGATTAACCACTCTTTTCATGTTTTTAATCAAGACATGCGGCACAGACCAGACCAGAGGAGTTGTCCTACAAGGTTATCAACATTGAAGCCACGCAGGTATGTTACATGTTTCACATCACTGGTTCTCACCATCCCTGCCTTGCTAAGGACTGTGTTTCACCCAGAGCAGGGACTTAAAAATACATTTTTTCCCATTTCACTTAAGCTCATAACTAAGTAATGGCCAACTTTCTGCCAAGACAGTGGAATTGGTGATTATTTACTAAGAAAACTTGAATCCTGACAAATACCAGAGCAAGTGTTTAGCCGACTTGGGTGTAGAAGGGGCACGTCCCAGTCCAGCCCAGTCCCGGCCGCGGTAGCAGCGTGGGGACACCGGCGGTGGCTGAGCGCGGTGTCTGTCCCGCAGGAGCCGGGGCGGCGGGCGGAGCTGTCCCGCATCCTGGGGGAGCTGGAGGTGGCGGAGCCGCGCCCGGGCAGCGCCGAGAAGGGCGAGGACTTGCTGGCGCTGATGGACGGGCTCTGAGCGGGACACGGGGACAGCGGGACACCGGGACACGGGGACAGCGGGACACGGGGACACCGGGACAGCGGGACACCGGGACGCGGGGACAGCGGGACACGGGAACACCGGGACATGGGGTTATCGGGACACGCGGACATCGGAACATGGGGACATCGGGACACGCGGCCAGCGGGACACGCGGACAGCGGGACACGGGGACAGCGGGACATGGGGACACCGGGACACGCGGACACCGGAACATGGGGACATCGGGACACCCGGACAGCGGGACACGCGGACACGGGGACATGGGGACAACCGGACAGCGGGACACGCGGACACGGGGACATGGGGACATCGCGCGGGGCCGCCCCGCCTCTTCCAGCCGTGGGCGGGGCGGGGGGCGGGGCCGCGCGTGCGCGGGGGGCGGGGCGGCGCGAGCGGGCGCGCGGGAAGG
>NW_024582087.1:3169030-3232776 GCF_017639235.1 Corvus kubaryi | reverse complement strand
GAGGGGGCAGGGAGAGTGCGAGGGGGACACGAAGCGCCCCAGCGTGCAGGGGGCCGGGGGCGGTGTGCCAGGGGGGTGGGCGAGGAGAATGGGAGAGATTGGGGAGAGGGGCGGCGTGCGGTGGGTGTGTGAGGGGTGGTAGGAGTGTGTAGGGGAGTGCAAGGAGTGGTATGAGTGCAGATGAACGTGCGGGTAAGTGTGAAAGGGGTAGTACGTGTGCAGGTGGGCGTGTGACAGGTGATACATGTGCAGGTGAGCGTGCAAGGGGTGATGTGTGTGTGCAGGCGAGTGTGTGAGGTTTGGTGTGTGTGCAGGGCTTGGTCCGTGTGCAGGGGAGTGTGCGGGAGTTGCTCCGTGTGCAGGGGTTGCTCCGTGTGCAGGAGTTGCTCCATCTGGAGGTGTGTGTGCGGGGGTTGATCTGTGGGCAGGTGTTTGTGCAGGAGTTGCTCCGTGTGCAGGAGTTGCTCTGTGTGCAAGTGTTTGTGCAGGAGTTGCTCCATGTGCAGGTGTGTGTGCAGGAGTTGCTCCGTGTGCGGGAGTTGCTCCATGTGCAGGTGTGTGTGCGGGGGTTGCTCCGTGTGCAGGGGTTGATCTGTGGGCAGGTGTTTGTGCGGGGGTCGCTCCGTGTGCAGGTGTGTGTGTGGGGGTCGCTCCGTGTGCAGGTGTGTGTGCGGGGGTCGCTCCGTGTGCAGGTGTGTGTGCGGGGGTTGCTCCGCGTGCAGGGGTTGATCTGTGGGCAGGTGACTGTGCAGGGGTTGGCCCATGGGAAGGGACTGGTCCGTGTGAGGCACAGCGGGCGAGTGTCCCCAGCCCTGCGTGCCCTGTCCCGCCGCAGCCGCCATGGAGGTGAGCCACTCGGTGAAGGAGCGCACCATCTCCGAGAACAGCCTGGTCATCCTGCTGCAGGGCCTGCGCGGCCACGTAACCACCGTGGAGCTGCGTGATGAGAGCGCGGCCGCGGGGCGCGTCACCAGCGTGGACGCCTTCATGAACGTGCGCCTGGCTGAGGTGACCTTCACGGACAGGCAGGGCACCGTGTCCCACCTGGATGAGCTCTTTGTGACTGGCAGGAACATCCGCTACGTGCACATCCCCGACGAGGTGGACATCCAGGCCACCATTGAGGAGCAGCTCCAGGCCATCCACAGGGTGCGGTGCTTTGGGGGCCGTGACAAGGGCCGCAGGGAGTTCCTTGATGCCAAGCACAAGTGAGCACCTGGTGCTGCCCACAACAGCTAGGGTGGACCTGGGATGGGCATGCCCCTTTGATGGACTGCCAGCCCCCGCCACGCCGGACATCCCACGCAAGGACATCCCCCCAGGAACATTTTTGCCCAGGGACTTGGGGCTCTGCTGTTCCCCTCGCCAGTGCCTGTGGAGGAGCAGGGCTGGTTTTTGTAAGGAATAACACCATTTAAAAGGCTCTGTGGTCTCTCCGCTCATTTCCTGTTTCATTGGCAGCTACTCATGTCCCTCCTCAAGTGGCCAAAGGACCCCAGCTGCCATCCCACTGCCCCCGGCTCAGCCTTTCCCTGCCCACAGAGCACAGGACCTGCTGTCACCAGTGTAGCTTCCCTGGGAGTGGGAGCTGCTGCTGCTGAGCTGGGCAGGGGCTGGTTCTGGTCTGTGCTCAGCTCCCTGCTGAGCCACTGTTCTGGAAGTGTTCAGTGAGAAGAGAGCGAGATCAAGGGGAGTGAATGTGCCGGGGAAGGGGCAGCACTGTCTGCCTCAGAAAGCAGGAACATGCTTCACCCAGGACACAGGGAATGCTGGTACTGCTGGCTCCTCTGCTTCCTGCCCCTCTGTCACCGCAAAATCTGCGGTACTACCAAAGTGTGCAGCCCACTGTAACCTGTGGGACATGGAGCCGTGTGGCCTCTTCGAGCAGAGCTGGGGGTTCTGCCCTGGGGATGCTTGTTTGCAGGGCCTGGGGCTGGGCAGCAGGGCAGGGCAGACCGGTGGGCCGAGCCCGGAGGGTTCCAACCCAGCTGGTCCCATCAGAGCGCGGGGGTTCTGTGGCGGGGGTCCACACCCAGCACTTTCCAGTCCGGGGTGTCCCAGCCCGGGGTGTCCCAGCCCGGGGGCCCCAAGCCAGGGGTGTCCCAGCCCGGGGTGCCCAGTCCGGGGTCCCCAAGCCAGGGGTGTCCCAGCCAGGGGTGTCCCAGCCCGGGGTGTCCAGTCCGGGGTGTCCCAGTCCGGGTGTCCCAGCCCGGGGTGTCCCAGTCCGGGGATCCCGGTGCCGCCGGGCGGGGCCCGCGGGCCTCTGTGGGCGGGGCCTGTCCAGCTGGCCCCGCCCCTCCACCAATCACGGCGCGTTCGAATCTCCCGCGTGCTCACCAATCCTCCGGGCTCCTGGCCCCGGCCCGAGCCAGTCAGCGACGGGTTCATCCCACCTCAGCCAATCAGCCTTCGCTGCTTGCCGGCCTCTCCGCCGCGCTCCTCAACCTATCAGAGCCCGCCGCAAAACCCGGTCCGGCCCCCACGCTCTCCTCCAATCACCGCCCGCGCTGTCGCCCTCGCCCAATCAGCGCCGCCGCTTCCCCGGCCCGGCGGCGGCCGGCAGGGGGCGGGCTGGCGGCGGGGGGCGGTGGCGGCGCGTCACTTCCGGTGCCAGGCGGCCGCCGGAGCGGTGCGAGGCCGGGCCGGGCCGGGCCCGGGGCCATGGGTGAGTGAGGGGTCAGCGAGAGCATGGGGAACCGGGGCCGAGCCGAGGGGTGAGAGAGAGCGGGGGGGAACCGGGCTCAAACCGTGGGTGAGTGAGAGCTCAGAGAGAGCGGGGGGAGCCGGAACTTGGCCATGGGTGAGTGAGGGATGAGAGAGAGCGGGGGGATCCGGTACCGGGGCTGGGGCTGTGGCTGAGTGAGGAGGAGGGGGGGGGGGGGGGAAAGCGGGATCGGGGCCGCGGCCATGGGTGAGAGACGAGGGAACTGGGACCGTCGGTGAATGAGGGGGGAAACCGGGATCGGGGTTGAGCCCCGGGACCCGACACCGTCCCGGTCCCACTGTGCGAGGGGCGGTCGGGCACCGTGTCCTGGAGGCGCCACCGCAGCCCCGCGATGGGCTGGGCCGGGCGCTGCGGGGAGACGCGCCGGTGTTACCGATCGTCCGCCGGGACCGAGCCGGGCGAGCCCCCAGCTGCCGGCGGCTCGGGGGGACCCCGGCCGCCCGGCTCGGCTCGGTGCTGCCGGTGCCCCGGTGCTCTCCAGGCTGGGTGCGGGGCTGGGTTTGAAAAGGCCCCTTGGTAAATCGCTCGTTTGTCCCTTTCTGCCTGGCAGGAGCTCGGGGGGCTGGGGTGCTGCTGCCAGCACGGGGACAGGTCCAGGGGGCCGAGGGAAGCACAACCCGTGATTGGGGCTGGTTTTGCCTCCAGTCTGGGCAGGAACCTCTGAATTTAGGCTTTTGGGACCTCTGTGCCGAGGAGGAGCCTCGTGTGCCTCAGCAGTGAGTAGGTGAGGGCTGTGCCTCTGAGTGAGGGTGAGTAACATCAGCAGGTGTCGGAGCCAGGGACGGACTGCCCTGCACTCCCGTGGGAGCTCACCCGAGGGGTTGAGGGGGATGGGGGACCTCACCCAGAGCCGGGTGCTGTCCTTCTCTGGTCGTGGCCTTTGGGAGCCCTGCTGCCTGTGCAGTACTGAGGGTGTGAAAGGTCTCACTGCTGTCGGAAACCTCATGGGATGGCATCTCCACCCCCCGACACAGGGGGTTTGGGGTTCCTCCTGTGCCCATCCAGCTGCTCCCTCCTGCCCAGGCTGTGCTGGAATGTGCTGCACTGGTGTTGGGGATTCAGCTCTTTGCTAGCTTAGAGCCTTAATGTATGGGCTTAACATATACTGGTATGAACAGGTGTGCTGGGGGTCTCGGGCTGCAATCCCATGTCCAGAGGGAGCTGGAGAAGTCAGAGCAGAGGCCATGGCCTGGTGTGGTGGGGCTGAGCCACCACTGCTCTGCCCTGTGCTGCAGGACAGCCGGCTCCTCTGAGGCAGCAGGGACACAATGGGGCACAGGTGAGGTGCCTGTCACCCAGGTGAGGCGTGACCTGAGTGACAGCATGGGAGCACTCATCTGCTGCCATGGAGCCCCAGGCCGGCAGCAGTCAGGGTTCAGGACATACTTCCTCGTTGCTGGAGGGCTTGTGCTGCATCCTTTGATTGTTTCTCTGTGGTATCCGTGCTGAGGGTTTGATCACATAATTGTGTTCCTTAAAAGCAAAGTTCAGCTGGGTTGTGACCCTCAGGATGTTATAGAACTTGGAACAGGCAAGGGAAGCCTCATAGGCACCGAGCTGTGCTATGATTCAGCACAGAAAGGACGTTGACCTGTTAGAGTGAGTCCAGAGGAGGCACCAAGTTGATCAGAGAGCTGGAGCACTTCTGCTATAAGAGAATTGGGGTTGTTCATCCTGGAGAAGAAAGCCTTCAGGGTGACGTAACTGCCCCTTCCAGTACCTGAATGGGCTACAAGAAAGATGGGCAGAGGCTATTTACAAGAACCTCAAGTGACAGGACAAGGGGGAATGGCTTTACACTGACAGAGGGCAGGGTTAGATGGGATGTTAGGGAGAAACTCCTCCCTGTGAGGATGGTGAGGCCCTGGCACAGGTTGCCCAGAGAAGCTGTGGCTGTCCCATCTGTGGAAGTGTTCCAGGCCAGGTAGGACGGGGCTTGGAGCAACGTGGCATAGTGAAAAGTCTCTTTGCCCATGGCAGAGGGCTGGAAGGGTCCTTAAGGTACCTCCCAACCCAAACCAGTCTGTGACTATGAATAAGAACAGCCCTGGGGATTGTGCCTGAGCTGCCCACTGAGCTCAGGGGGGTGTTACCTGTGAAGGTGCTCCGGGCAGGTACAGTGTGTGTCTCCTTCCTGCCTGGGAGCTCCAGCTGGGAGCTCTTGCTGGACAGAGTAGGCTCTGTGTGTCCGTGGTCATTTTCTGTGTGAAACGGGCTTTTTTGGTTAATACTTTTTGGTGAGTGTGCAGTTCCTGTCAGCGTGTTGTCATGCTGCAACCCCCAGTAGCATAGGCCTGGCAGTGTGTGCAGGTAACTTCAACACCTTTGTCTCCAGGTAGGGCCAGGTGAGTCACCGCTGTGAGAAACTGCAGCCACACCTGGCTGGGAAGTGTCAGCACGTGTGCGGGTCACGCTGTGCTCTGTGCACACAGAGGTCCTGCTGCAGGGGGTTGTGGCATATTGATAGTGTCATAAGCAATAAATGAGAAATAAAACCTCCTAATACAACCCACCCTTCACCTCTGGTGGGGTTTGGAAGGTGAGCACGGCCTGACCACCGGCACAGACCGGGTCAGGGACTTGTGTGCTTGGGCAGCAGTGCAGCCTCAAGTGCTGCAGCTGTATTTGCAGGCTTCTGCTGTGAGGGTGTTGGGCTGGAATGGGGATTTTTCCTGGTGGATGTGGCCTGTGCTTCAGCACGAAAGGGTTAAGCTGAGGCTGGTGTTTATGTAACCAAAGAGGGAACTCCCAGAGATGAGTCCTTGGCTATCTCATGTGTTGATGCATCAGAAGGGCTTGAAGAAAGCCTGGCTTGTTGCTTGCACCGTAATTACGCACTGGAACCCTGTGCTTCAGAGTTTCCCCGGCTGCCGGTGGTGGGGGGGTGGGAGGGCAGGATGGAATTTGCTTTCCCTGATGTGTGACTTGGCCTGTGGAAGCCTTTTTTGTCCCTGAGGAGCTGGAGACTGACCACAGCTGGATGTGGGTGGAGGTAAGGTGTGCTGGGCTCCCATACGGGCTCCCAGGTGCTGGCTGTGCCTTGTTCATGTGCCTGGGATTCAGCTGATCTGCAGGTTGGGCTGAGGAAGGAGGTTCTCCAGTGGTGGGGTTCAGCAGAGGCTGCTGGAGGTGTTTCTGTCTCCCAGCTTGTAGAGCTCAGCAAGTCCATACTTTTCTGGGTACCTTCTGGCAGCACAGGGCTGTCCCAGCCCCTCATGCTGCACCAGTGCCCCAGGATTCTTCCTATTTCTCTGGGCAGAGAAACGCTGTGCCCTGTTTTGAGCGAACTTCTTGCTTAGGGAAGAAGTTGAATGAGTCTCTGCTCAGTTCCAAGAACCCTGTGAGTCAGGGCTCCGTTTCGGGAGCAGGCTTCCCTTCCCGGAAGGGCAGAGCAGCGGAACACAGGCAGTACTGACTCATCCAATGGGCTTTTTTTATATATATATATTATTACTTCTCTTAGAGAACGGTTCAGCTTCCAGAGCCTTCAGTAATGTTAACATTCCTGCATAGGAAATCTCCCCCATGCTGTGCAGAGGGAGGGGAGTGGAGCCCACCCTGATGCCCCCGCTCCTCCTCCCCACACGCCCATGTGGGATGATGAACAAGGAGCCAGGGAAGGGCTGAGGCTTCCCCTGTGCATTCCACATTATCTTTGGGGATGAAATTGTGCCTGGCTGATGTCAGGAAGGCTGAGCTGGCTGCTGGAGGAGGGACAGCACAGACAGAATGGGCCTGATTTGACACTGAAGACCGAAACAAAAGTCCTGTGACTGAAACTTTGAAGGACACTATGTCCAGAAAGTAACTTTTGCCTGATTAAGGGTCATTTAAATATTAAAATGCACATAAGCCTAGTGAAGTACATGCTGCCACACATGACTTTATCGCTCAATATCCCCCCTAGATCATGCTCTGTGTGATGTGGGAGGAAGAGGATAAGGGTGGACTGTTAGATTAGGGGGGCAGAAATTTCACCTGGTGAGGAGGAAAAGCTATAAAACCCTTGGAGGCACTGGGTGGACAACTCTCCTCTCCCTGCTCCCAGGGTGGGATGATGCCTTCTTGGTGTGCTCCTGGTCTCTGAGGACCAGCTGGGACAGAAGGGGTGTGTTTTTGACCAAATTTCATACACTTAATGCAGCAGCCTGCTTTCCTTGGGATCTGCCCGTGAACACTCCCTTTAATCCCCCAGTCAGTGACTCCTCCGCAGGCCTGCCTGATCCAAACTCCACCTGTTCTCAGGGAAGCTTTTCCAATGAGAACCGAGGCTCTGGCCCTGGGAGTGCTGATGACTCGGGTTTGAGCTGTTCCTGGCCGGGTTTGCCCGGGAAGGAGTGAGGCAACACTGGGATCGTCACTCCTTGCAGTGACACCGACCTGCTGGTGTTCCATGTGGGAAGCTGGGCCGTGGTCCAGCGTTTACCCATTTAATATTTTGTTCATGAAGGTTTTTTAGGTCATGTCCAACACAGCTTCCCGTGAGCCAGGCTTAAATGTGAACTTGGATTAACCCTCATTGATAAATACTGCCCACTGTGGTATTTGGGTTGCAAAAGGTGCAGCCTGATGCTGCTCATGTGATTCCCTTTTTTAGCTTCATTTTTGCAAACATGAAGGCTGCACAGAGAGGGACAAAAACCTGTGGAGCAGGTCTCCAGCTTCATCCCAAATGCTACAGCTTTTGGCTTCAGGAGAGAACGCTGGACAGGAATGCCGCTGCGTTGGGTGGCGGGATGTCTCCCATCTGTGGGCACCAGAGGCAGGTCCCTGGAATGGTGTGAGCTCCTTGAAGGAGCTTCTTCTCAGCAGTCCTGAACTTCCAGCAGGTGCACTTGGGCTCTGTCACGTGCTGCTGGTTCCCAGCTCATCCACTGCCTTATTCACCATGATCAGCTCATCACAGCAGCGGGGTCGAGCACTTTTGGGGTTCCCAGTCCTCACACTAGAAGTGTCGCCACCACTGAGCTTGTGTTGTGCCCTTGGTGCAAGGTGAACCCCCCGAAAGTGAGGTGGGTGCTGGATCTGGAGCCGTGAGTGGTTTCTGTGCTGCTGAGTAATCCTGCTCATGCCCCAAAGGTACCTTTTCCAGCTCCAGCTCTGAGGTGTGGCTGCTGGACTGCAGGACCTGATTGTTCCTTGTTCTGGGATGAAAAGGGCAGTTTCCTCATCTGATGTTTTTTGTTGTTACACTGGGCACCGGGACATGCAGTAATTCAGGAATTAGACAATTTCCTTAAGCTACATAATTAAAAGACATTACGTTTAGGTCTCCAAATGAATTGATTCATAATTCTATTAAAGCCGTAGCTAGCACAGTGAGAGGCTCTGGACGCTTCTCCAGTGAGATGTTCGATACATCCAGTGTGTGACATCTCAACTAAGTATGAATTTCTGTGCTGGACTTGTAACTTTGTCTGTGTGAGGGACTGTTTTTGTTCTGATGGCAGGACAAGGGAAGAGGGTGGTTTGATTCAGTTTGGATTTGGGGGGAGGGGATGACTCTGTCCACAGACAGCTGGGACTTTCCAGTTCTTGAGACTGAAAAGAAAAAAAATCATTTTAACATCAGCAGGGTAAGTCTTGAGAGAGAGCCTCCTACATCTCTGCAAGGAACCAGGATAAACCCATGTTTAAAACACTCCATCCCAGGGACAGTGATACCAGATACTGATCTGACCTGAACTCTGTTAACTCCTAGCATGATACAAAACTGCTGGTGGTGGCGAGGAGTGTCTTGGTGCTCACTCGGGTGTGTTTGAAATGCTGTTAAGCCCAGGCAGGTGCTGCATGGTGGGGGTTGAAGTGGAGCCTGTGTTTGTCCCTGTGTTTGTCCCTGCTCCGAAGGTCTGTCCTGTGCCACTTTGGAGATTGGTGACGTGGGAGTTTGTCCTGCAGTGCAGGGACTGAACTTCCAGAGCCCTTTTATTCTCTCACATGATGCCAGGGGCTTCAATCCTTTTCCAAGCCCAAACACACACAGATGTTTGGGGCCATATAGGTTCAGTGCATCCTGTGTTATCATAATCAGAGTAATCCAGAACCACAGCATCAAGTGTGTCTCATTTCACATTACAGAGTCCTCGACCTTTTGCCCATCCAGTCTTCTCCAAGGTGATGACTCCTGTCTCCTGAGACGTTGGAAAACCTAGTTTGGAAGAAGAGTAACGATACAGTTGATGCTGAACTACGTGAGTCCTCAGGTTGTTTTGTTTACTAGAACACCATTTGCACCAGCAGGCCTGTCCAGCCCGGATGGCACAATGGGTTAATCCCAGAGTTCCTGTGCAGGGGGTTTCTCCAGTGGAAATGTTACTCACATGTTTCCAGCAGAGGTGGTGATGTACAAGGGGTGGAGGAGTTTCTAAGGATGTTGGGTCAGGGATGCAGAATGAACGGAGCAAGGAGAACATGGGGTTCAGAACCTGTTCAGCTCACTGGGATGGTGACACTGCTCTGTGGAGGTGTGAAGGTGCTGGCAGTTGGGAGTGCAAGGATGCAAAGTCTGCTGCAAGACTCCTCCCTTCATCTCCTGGCTGTTGCTGATTCTGGTCAAGTGCTGCTGGATGAATCAATGCGGTGAGATCAGCCTGTGTCCACAGAAAGGGCGGGACTGCCTGAGGGTGAACTTCACTCAGAGGGAGATGATTTATCAGTCTCTTACGTGGTGAAACACCAGGGCTCTTCTGAAACAAATATGTACAACCCAAAAAATATTTTCCCCTGTCTGTTGTAGTAACCTCTTAGGGAAGATTTTTTCCAGGATTGAGTTTGAGTAAGGAAATGGAGCTGTGCTTGGTTCCTCTTCTCACCTACGCCTCAAAGTCTCTTTAAAAAGTGACAGCACAGACATTGAATGTGTAGATGTTTGTAAAAGTCTTTGAAGCTATTTTCCAAAAGCTAGGTGAAGAGGAGGTGTACTGGGAGCAAAGCTTCCATTGGTTGGAGCTGATGGATGTGGAGAGCTCACAGCACACTGGGGGCAGCCCAGCAGCTCACCTGACAGGTGCTTTTCCAGCTACACTGAAACAAGACTTTTCTTTAGAGAAGGAAGTGTTTTAGTCATAAACCTTGAATCTATTTGGCCCTTTAGGTCTTGGTTGTGTAATTCTGACCCAAATTCTCTTTAGATTTCTGAGCAGCAGAAAATGCATGTTGGAATCAGACTTTCTGCACTACCTGAGTAAGGAGGTGGTAGTTGAGTTTTCAGTTGTTGGTGTTGAATAGTGGTGATGTGTAGACCTTGAATAAATTCCTGGATGCAAACCATGAGATTCACATTCAATAGATCAAATGGTTTTTTGCCCATAGTGGTTGTGCAGGAAAACACACGTGTTGTCACCAGTGTTGCCTTTCACTGGAATGTCCATTGGAGCATTTAATAGTGTTTTAGTTCTGAACACAGCATTGATTCCTGCACGTGGAAGCTTAGGTGACAGGGTTTTATGTGCTGGACTCCAAATTCCAGCTGCACGAGATGTAGATAGATGGAGATGTAATAAAGTCAGAGCCTAACAAGCTACAAGGAGAGAGGGGACTTTTTTCAAGGCTAAAAATACATTTTTGAAAAATCGTTGTGAACTGAGCTGAATCTCACAATAACTATTGTGCTTGTTTTCTATGCCCTTGTTGGGAAAGGTGAAAGATAATTTTTGTGGTCAGTTTTGTGCATTCTTGGCTGTTTGAGGAACAGACTTGAGCCTCTGAGGGACTCAATGGGTGGCTGCGATGCCTCGTGTGGATCCTCTGTGGAGGAACCCCCAAAATCCCCCGGGCTCCAGCAGCAGACACCCATACACAGGGCTAACTTGGGCATCTTCTTTCAGAGCTTTTGGAATATGTTAATTTGCAAACTTGTTTTTGCTGTAAAACAAGCTTTAATTATCTTGACTTGTTCCCACTATGTCTCTCAAACAACTGTTGTAGGAAATGTTGCCCTGAATAACGAGGCTGATTTATGCCTTGAGAACTGCTCTGAGCCTGCAGCCCACCCCTGGTCTGTCAGCAGGGAGCCAGGGCTGTGTGTAGACACACAAGTAGGCAGAGCCACCAGTGCATCCGTAGGTGAGAGCCTTCCAGTACAAATTGGGGATAGCAGAAGAATATAACTCGGTGGCTCATCAGATGGATCTCTCTTCTCTTTCAAGAGCCGAGGATGAAGCGGCGAGCATCGGACAGAGGAGCCGGGGAAACATCCGCTAAGGCAAAGGCTCTGTGCGCTGGGATTTCCGGGAATAACGCCAAGAGAGCAGGTCCTTTCATCCTGGGTAAGCAGGGAGGGGGCTCTGCAGTTGGCAAGGTGGCTGCTGGTGGCAAAACTGAAAACAAAAGGCACTGTGGAATGAGAGGAAAGCAGGTGTGTAACTCAGTGTCTTACCTGAGAGTGCGGGTCACTGGATGTGTAGAGCAGCAGCCTGAGAGCTCCTGCAGCTGGCCAAGCTGAGGAGACATGGGTTGCCAATGCAGCAAGGCAGGCAGGGCTTGGGAGAGAAATATGAGATCTTGATTTTACCCCCTTGGGGGTTTTGGTTAGTTTTTTTTATTTTTTAAACTCTGTTCTTAAACTTTGTTAAAGACCAAATTCATTGGGGGGCTTTTTCATTAAATCTGCTGATCTGGAATGTATTGTCAGATCAGTGTGGGTACAGCTTATTAATTCACTAGTGGTCACTCAAAGTGGTATGTGTCAAGGCAAGGCCACTCTGCCAGCTCTGGAGAGTTTCTAGAATAGTTGTTGGTTCAGAACTGGTTATATAAACTGTCAGAAATCATAGACTTTACATTGGAAACCAATGGGTAATCAATTGGAGCTAACTAATTTAAAGTGAGGAGTGGAGACTCCTTTCAAGTATGTTAACTTGAAAGCTGGGGTAATTTGGACACCCCTGGGCCATCCCTGCAGAGGTGGCAGCTGTGTTCCCAGGTGTGGCAGTAACAGTTGCCATGGGTGTTGCTGTGAATGTAAGAGCTGTGTGGTTCAGGCATGCAGAAATTAGGATTTCTGCAAACAGCTGGGCCATGTGTGGGCTTTGATAAATGTTTCTGTAGGGAACAATTGAAACATTGTCCCAAAAGGTTTCAGAGTTCAAGACCCTTTTTTTTTTTTTTTGGCTTTAGATTTGTGAAAGTGCACTCAGCTCCTGCAGAAACGGGAACTTGGTGCAAGCAAACATAGCTGGTGACAGCTGATGTAACCCGGGTTAGTCACTGCTGCTGGAGGGAAAACATGTCTGTTTCTGCTTTGTGCTGTAGGTCCACGTTTAGGTAACTCCCCTGTGCCAAGTATTGTTCAGTGTTTGGCAAGAAAGGACGGGACAGATGACTTTTATCAGCTGAAGGTAAGCAAACTGCAGGCTCCCAGACCTTCAGGGCTCTCCAGCTCTTGTGCAGAAGCACTTGGGCAATGAGTGGGTGGTGTGGGCTGAAGCAGTGCAGTCGGACACGGCTGCTGCAGCTTCCCCTTGGCAGGGCAGTGCTGCCAGGCACAGATCTGTGTCCATATCAGCCCTGAGACAAGGCCTCTGCTGCTGTGCTGCTTTCCCAGAGCCCTTGGATCTGTGCCTGAATGGGGCAGCTCCAGGAGGAAAAAAGCACTTGGGATATTTGCAAACAGCCACCTTTCCATGTTAATGAAGCTGCTGCTGTGCATTCTGCATGAACGGTGCTGAGTTCAGACAGGCCTGTGGCAAGGACACAACCATCAGAGCAATTACACCAGCTGTTAAACACATGGGAATGCCAAAAATGAGAGAGGGCTGGGGGCATTTGGGTGTCTCTGGCAACTGTAAAGGCTTTTTCCCTTTTCCTGAAGATTCTCACCTTAGAAGAAAGGGGTGATAAAGGAATAGAAACCCAGGAGGAGCGACAGGGCAAGATGCTGCTGCACACGGAGTATTCTCTTCTCTCCCTGCTCCACAACCAGGAAGGAGTGGTCCATCATCACGGGCTCTTCCAGGTACACTTGGTCACCATCCAGGCTGGGGCAATGCCAGGAATTGCTGATGGATTGAGCTGCTTTTGTTTAATGTACAGTTCGTGCTGACCCTGCACTTGTGTGTCCAAGTTCCAGCACTCTGAGGTTAACCACTTCTGCTTCAAACAGGAGCTCTGGAGAGTACAGGGGGATTTTGGGAAATGTGAGAACATTCACGGATGGAACAAGCACTCAGCACTCCCCCTTCAAACAGGACAACAGCTGTTTCACTGGCAAATTAATTAGCAACTTTTAAATTTCTGCTTTTTGGTGTTGCTTATAACTTGTAAGAGGGAACAAATAGCCAAGAAATTGTTTCAGCAAGTTAAACTAGTCAGTGTGCTGATCAGTTTTTGTGTGAGTGAATTGTGTTGCTGTTGGTGCCTTGAGGGCTGTTCACTGATGTGAGGGGCTGATAGCAATTACTGCTTTGGGTGTTGGTATTGCCTGACTTGCTGGTTACATTTTGTCGACACACTTTTCACTTGAGACCATCTGTACTAAATGTTAAATAAGCCAATAGTCCAGCTCAGCTGTGTCTTGTTTAATGTCATGGAAGAGCTGCTAATTGTGCCTTGAGATTTCTGTTCTTCTCATGAATGGTGTGTTGGATCCCTACTGTTCCCAGAGGCTGCTCCACTGCAGGGCTGTCCTGGGTTCAGCTCAAGGTGTCTGTGTGCATAAAGAGCATCAGTGCTGATGTGCACACAGAGCCACATAGCAGAGACTTCCTCTGCCTTCTGCTCTCCTCCTCCTAGGAAAATTTCTTCCCAGTGAGGGTCGGGAGGCCCTGGCACAGGCTGCCCAGAGCAGCTGTGGCTGCCCCTGGATCCCTGGAAGTGTCCAAGGCCAGGTTGGACAGGGCTCGAAACAATCTGGGATAGTGAAAGGTGTCCCTGCCCATGGCAGGGGATGGAATGAGATGAACTTTAAGTTCCCTCCAACCCAAACCAGTCTGGGATTCTGTGATTCATTAAGTAGAGCTCCTATATCTTTTTCAAATCCTACCTTGGGGCAAAGACCAAGCGCTGTGATTGGATTTGCTTATTTTGGGATCACCCCCCAGTTACCCAGTTACTTACTCTGCCAGGCTCTGTGCATGTGCCCTGGAGCTTCCCTGAGGGGTTGCTCCTGTGTTTGCCTCCCCACAGGACCGAGCTTGTGAAATCATAGAAGATCTCGAAGCCAACAGGATGGTCAGAAAGATGAAGAAGCGCATTTGCCTGGTGTTGGACTGTCTCTGTGCTCACGATTTCAGTGACAAAACAGCAGATCTGATCAATCTGCAGCATTATGTCATTAAAGAGAAAAGACTCAGCGAGCGGGAGACCGTGGTGATATTTTATGATGTGGTACGAGTGGTAGAAGCATTACACAAGGTGAGGGCTTGGTTCTCCCTTCCAGTGCTGGGAGGCAGAGTTTTCCCACTTTAGAACAGTAGATGCTCCAAAACTTCCTGGGGCGGGCAGTGGCCAGGTTACAGGGCATGGGTGTTAACAGTGTTCTGTGTAACACCTCGTGCCCCAAGCCTTAAAGAGCATTCCTTTCCCTCCCTGCTCCTCACGTTTCTGGATGATAATGTGGTGTTTGTGGGCTGTGGAGAGGGGCCAGCTGGGCTGAGGGCAGGTCAGGTGAACCACAGTGTGGTAACCTCAGACAGGGGCAGTCAAAGATGAGAGCAGAGCCTGATCAAACACAGGAAACAGAAACTGTTTCCTTGTGAAGCAAGATAAATCACAGTGTAAGAATTGATTTGAGATCAGAACCTCCAAGTACAAGTTTTGAGATCAATAAACTAGAAACTATTGTAATAAAAATGGATTCTGCTGATGTTTGACTTGTTCCCTGTGACACAGGGCACTTGTCCTGCCTTGGCAGGGCAGTGCAGCATGGGTCTGTTAAAGAAATGCTCGTCACATTGCTCTAACCAAGCCTGGACACTTCAGTTTCAGGTCTCTTAGGTACACTAAGTCTGTCTTTGTGTTCAAAGTAGCAAATTTGTTTGTTCTTCCTCATCACAATCAAAAGTGAAGGGCATAAAGTACCCAGGGTGGACCTTGACCTCACTTATTTCTGAGAGTGCAGATGCCATGATTTGT
This sequence comes from Corvus kubaryi, assembly GCF_017639235.1. Taxonomy (NCBI): domain Eukaryota; kingdom Metazoa; phylum Chordata; class Aves; order Passeriformes; family Corvidae; genus Corvus; species Corvus kubaryi. The sequence continues at coordinate 3,217,979 of NW_024582087.1, read as the reverse complement.
TTTTAGTGCTCTTTTTAGTGTCCAAGTATGAAATTTATACTTCTACAAGAAATAGGCTTTTGCTCATGTAATATTCTTATATTTTTTGCAGAAAAATATTGTGCACAGAGACTTGAAACTAGGAAACATGGTGCTAAACAAAAGGTAAGTCTGCTGGAGAGCTGCTGGCCTGGCAGTGGTCTTTTTTCTCCCCTGAAGCAGTTTTCTAATACAAGCACAGCCAAAGGCAGCACTTGAGTGCCCTTGTGCACTCAGCCCTCAAGGAGGGTGAGGGAAAGGGAAACAGGCGGTACAAAAATACAAATCCAGCTCAAAGTTATATAAATTAATCTCCAAAAATGAATTTAGCCCCACCTAGATAGTTCACTTTTCCCACCCAGCTTAGTGGCCCCTTGTCAGGATGTTTTTTTGGATTCTAACTGCTGAAAAGTGAATTTTATAGTCATTTAGTAACCTGCAAGAGAAGTACTGATTTTATATATACTAAAAAAAACAAACAGGAAAGCATGGTGGTTGGTTCTGTTCCCATCATTCACCCTCCATCGTGCTGAAGGCATTCCCAGCCCTGCCGGCTGTGCTACAATCCCAGCAGTGTTAGATCTGACTGCTGCACTGCTGTGTTTTTGCTAGCAGTGAAATATTGACTTATCTAAACAAAAGCACTTCTGTCCAGTGTGTATTTGCGTATGCAATGGCTCCCTTGTTCCATTTGCTGGTTTGTCGGGAGCCTCTGGAGCCTGGCAGGTGCTGGATGCTGGTGCAGACCCAGAGGGACCAGCCCAGAGAAGAGGGGCAGGAGCTCAGCAGGAGCTCAGGGCAGGGGGTGGGGGCCTGGCTCTGCTTGGTGGCTCCTTGGAGCTGCTCAGTGCCTTGGGGTCTGTGTTATTTAGCTGGCAGCCTAGTTCAGCTCAGATCCTCTACTCTCTCCTCCAGGATTACATTACTGACTAAATATTTTGCACTAACTTGAAGAATGAGTGGAATTCATCCTTTTCACACTGTCTGGGTTTCTGTGGAATGAATAAAAAGCGGGAAGGCTGGAGTTTGCAGGCTTTGAGTCTACAAAGCTTGCAGGTTTGCTGGGCTCACAGCTTGCTGCTTTCTCCTCCCTAACACTGAAAGGAAATGGGTTTTACCTACAGAGCTTGAACTTCTTGGTTCCCCCCACACACACACGCAGCAGCTGCTGCTTCTCAGGGCCACCTCGAAGTTGTTTCAAGTTGTTTCTGTAGAGCTGCTGTAAGATAAATCTCTTCTGCTTGCTGCTTTGATTCTCCTCCTTGCTGGAAGAGGCAGACAAAGGTTTGTGCTTTAAAGGATCCATGCTGAACTTCCCTTCTTTTCTGGGCACTGAGTGCAGGGGAGCACCCCACAAATGGGGCTGCACCCAGGGCCCCACTAGCAGGGGGAGATATTTGAAGCTTTGAACACACTTGCCAGAGTCACTCTTTGTGTTACATCTCTGCTTTTGCTTTTTACTAACAAACCCGTCAGCGTTGGTGAGGGAAAGCTGCAGCCTGTGAGTCACGGGGAAGGGTGGGAGAGGCGTAAGAACAATCTCCATGGAGAGGAGCAGCCCGTAGGGCTGAGCAGAACCGTTTGTTCTGCTCCAGCCATGCTCACAAAGAGCCAGGTCCCTTCTCACGGCAGGGAATGAAGGTAACAATGTGGCACTGCAAGGGCCTGGCAGGCATGTCCCACCTGGGGCTCCCTCAGGCCTTGTCCCCCACAGACATTAAAGCCTCTCAGGTTTCCCCATTAGCCAGTGCAGGAGTTGTGTGATTACAGATTAGATCAAATTTCAGGGAGTAAATAGAACCAAGCAATCCTGAACATTTTAGTGTCCTATAGAGCACTTAGTCTTTTAAATCCTTAACAAATCCTGCAGCTTGTTATTCAGCCAGGGAAGTCTCCTGACAGTTGAAGCTAACACTTCTTAAACACAAATCTGTCTGTTTTAATAACCAGCTCTCCATGGCCAACCCACACTTGGTTCTATTTCATTTGTCTGTGAGACTGGCTGGAAATGTTTCTTGGTTATTGTGACTGACTTAATCCATTCTCTCAGGCTCTAGTTGTGAAATACTTTTCAAGAAATGTTCCAGACAGTGTTTTTGTACTCACACCTTTACATTATAAGTTAAAATCCAAATTATCTGAATGACAGAGAAGATTAATGGAACAATAGTTTTGTAATTAGCTCACTTTCACTGGAAAAAATCATTCCTGTGAGTTGGCAGTACCGTAGGGAAGTAGGGATGAATTAATAAAGAAATTTTGTGTACCTGCAGCTCTCCCTTTTCTGTGGGAGGTTTTTGGGTGTCGATCAGGCTTTGTGTTCTGCTCACCTGTGTGCGGAGAGCAGTCCTCTGGATCAGGTGGAACTGCCACCAGGCTCCTGTGTGAGACTCTTGAGTGACACAGAAGTGGTTGTGCAGAGTCTGATCACAACTCCTGCAGCTCCTCTGGTGACTGCAAACACACAGTGCTCAGGAGCTAGGCACGGGGCAGCTTCCACAGGGTGTTTTCCCTTGGCTCCCAGAAAATGCTGTGTGGAGAAGATGGCAGCGGGGAAGCGCAGGGCAGAATCAGCAGCTAAAATAAACCTCAGCTTTGTTGACACTCATGCCCTGCAGTGCTCAGGCACCTCCTGGGGCAGATCCTGCAGCTCTGGTGCTGCAGGCTGGGATGCTCCTGGGAGATTGTGATCCGTTGTGGTACCTGTGTGGCTGCAAGATGAGCCAGGTACACCCTGTGCTTGCAGCTGCGCCGGCACAGGCCACCCAGACATTGTCACAGCTGTCGCAGACCCTCTTACTGCCCCTGTGAGTGCTTTGCAAGCCTTGCTGGCAGGCATGGAATCCCTCCCCTTTGAGATGGATTGTGTGTCTTCTCTGTGTCTCTGTGTGTCTTCTCCCAGCACTTCAAGCTCCCCAGAAAGCCCCACAGGCACAGTCCCTGTTCTGGAGTCAACTTCCTGGCTGTTCTGCGTGGCCTGTGCAGGATGGCCCCTGTGTTCCCTGACACCTTGTGCTTCTTTCTGCCCAGGACTCACCGGATCACCATCACCAACTTCTGCCTGGGGAAGCACCTGGTGAGCGAGGATGACCTGCTGAAGGACCAGCGCGGGAGCCCTGCCTACATCAGCCCGGACGTGCTCAGCGGTAGGAATTCCCCTCAGCCCCACCTCAACACACATTTCACTCTTTTGTGCCTCCTGACAATAAATAAAACCACTTGTTGTGTTCCCGTATGAACCTTCATGAGAGCCTCTTAATTAAGGTCCAGTTAGAGACTTGGTCTGCTTTTCCAGCTGGGAAAGCTGGAGGGAAGGAGCAAGCCTGACTTTTTTCTTAAGGCTTGTCTGAACTTCAAAACTAATTCAAATCTGGCTGTTGCCGGATGAGTCTGACTGCAGACATTTTCTGTTTCCAGTGTCAGAATTCAGTTCTGAGGCTTCCCATAAGCTGCAGATAACTCCCTGGGCCTGAGGGGCAGCCAGTCCAGATCCCACCAGGATGTCAGTGTATTCCAGCTGTGCACTAAGAGGAGCGGTTCCTCCAGTTGCTGCTCACTTCCAGGAGGGAGCTAGTGACCCTCTGGGCAGCTTCTGGACCAACAGAGAGGAGTTACTTAAAAATAAAGGAATTATGAGAGCAGGCCAGAGCAGTCTGGGCTGGATCCCCTCTCCAGCAGCCTGGCCTGTGCATTGTCTCCAGCAGAGGCTTTGAGCAGCATCTGGCTCTAGCACAGAGCAGCTTTCCCTGGTGTCCTCCTGCCTTTAACTGTTCCCAGTGCATGGGACCATCGGGACCAGCTGTGGCTTCTGTCCGGTTGCTTCAGTAGGTTTCTCTCCATGAGCTCTCATCTCTGCTATTGTACCAGCCTTTGAGCAGGCAGTGGTGGTCCTGGTTGTCAGTGTAGTGACCCAGGCATCGTTTTGGGGCGTTTTTCTTCTCACACAGGTGAGCTGGACTAGTGTTGAAGGGCCCACGTCGTACAGGTGCAACTGTGCACACAAAGCCTCTCGTAGATCCAGGTATTGGGCATTAACACATGAGTTACTTGTTCCTGGTATCCCAAGCAACTGTGTTGCAGAAATGCCCTCAGAGGAAGCCCATCCTGGAACATCCAGACCCAGTGGACTCCCCTCAGGAGGTTTTTTGTCAGGTTTGCGGGCAGCAGCAGTAAATGCAGCCGAGCTCTTCTGTCGTGATGTGCCAGGCAGGTTTGAGGCGCTTCCCTCCCAGCCAGGAAGGGAGCAGAGGCAGGCGAGGAGGTGGATCCTGGGGTTTTTGCAAGCCTTTCCTGTTCTGCAGGATATCCTGAGGCCTTTGTGACCAGATGGATGATAGAAGTCAACTGCTCTGCAGGAGCTTGGCGCAGTTGTGGCTCGAGTGGCTGGAGGAGGCTAGAGGGAGCTGCTCCTTCCTGCTCCAGGGTGCTGATCTGTCCAGGCCTCCAACTACCTTCTCATGTTTCTTCTAAGGGCTCTCTTGTAGTGTAACTGGCTACAGGGCACTGAACAGGCTGTCTTGGCTGATCTCTGCTGAGGCTGCTTGAGATCCTGCAAGGCTCATCCTTAGCTCAGGACTCATCCTACTCTGCCCAGCCTGGCTCTCGCTGCCATTGTGCTGCACCCCAGCTCCGGTGTCTGCCAACAGCCCTTCCCATGGGGCCCATCCTGTGCTCTCCAAAACACTCTCCCAAAATTGCTCAGCCTGCAGTTACCCTCCAAGTATCAGGGGACAAGTTACTTGAGGGCATTCCAGGCATCACCACCACCTTCAGGCTTGGAGCATCCCTCTGTGTTGCTGGTGCTCCTATGCAGGAGGAAGCTGGAACGCCTGAGGAATTAATCATTGTTATGGGTCTCCAGGAGAAGCTGTCTCTGCTGAGGGATGGCTGCTGAAATGTCACAGAAGGAAAAGTTGGAGGAGTAGGAAGAGGTGCCTTTTTCTGAGCATATAAAGCAAAGAATAATTAGTACAAATACCAAATGCTGCAGCAGTGACTCACTGTATGAGTCAGAGGAAGTCTCTCCCTGGATCCTGTGCTGTGCTATAGCACTGGGGTTTAATTTTGTGACCCTGTCCATGCTGCTGTGTGCTGATTATTGTGACCAAAGGGGCTTAGAAGCAGCATTTCCATCAGGTGAATCCTGGGGCTGCAGCAGCCTTAGGAACGTCTTTGTGCAGGAAAGCACCTTCCTGCACACTCCATGGCTTTACATCTGGCTTCAGAGGCTGTGTGCTAGCTCCATCGCCCAGTCAGAGTCCCATCTCCATGGGCTCAGTCTTACCTTTCCTGGGCTTCTCTCCTGCCTCCCCCGGCCCTGTGCTCCCTGGCCCTTGAATTCCCTCTGCCCTGGCCCAGACTTGCAGCCTGGTGGCTCTATGGGATGGCAAGGGACACTGACCCGGGAACTCCAGCACAGCAGTTCCAGCTACCTGATGCCCTTAGTTCACAGCAGGGATATTCCTGCTCCATAGGGAACAGGAGGACACTTATGTGGCGATGGACAATTTGCTCATTCACAGAGGATGAGCCTTGGAGGGAGTTTTGGTCATGTTAGGGGAAGCCTCAAATGTCTTGGTTAATGCTTAGAAAAAGGGTCCCATGTGTCTCTGCTGTGGGAGGTGAAGGGGGTTGCCAAGGCTGTGCTTTCCAGGATTTTCAGGCTGTGTGTGCCCTCTCCCTGCAGGCCGGCCATACCGTGGGAAGCCCAGCGACATGTGGGCGTTGGGGGTGGTGCTCTTCACCATGCTCTACGGCCAGTTCCCCTTCTACGACAGCATACCTCAGGAGCTCTTCCGCAAAATCAAGGCTGCCGAGTACACCATCCCCGAGTGAGTACAGCCTGCCCTTCCTGCCTGGCTGGGGGGGCTTACTTGGCCTTACTGGGCCAGCTGGAACTGGAGGGGCTCCCCTCAGCACCCCAAGGGTCACAGCAGTACTCACAACAGGCTGTGTGCAGTAGACACCAGGAAGCAGGAGCAGGGCTGGCACAGCGTGTGGGAAGGGGAGGCAGGGTCAGAGCAGTGGTGGCTCCTGTAACTCCTGGGCTGTGTTCGCAGCATGTCATCCTGCTGCCACTCTGCCCACCCCAGGCTCACCACGTGTTGTCTCTCCCAGGGATGGCCGGGTCTCGGAAAACACTGTGTGCTTGATCCGGAAACTGCTGGTCCTGGATCCGCAGCAGCGGCTGACGGCTTCTGAAGTGCTGGATTCCCTCAGCTCCATCATAGCGTCCTGGTATGTGCAAGGGGAGAGACAGGACACGCTGTCTCTGGCCACAGGCTGTGTTGTTCCAGCTGTGGCTGGCTCAGCTCACCAGAGGGTCTGGGAACTGCACTAAGCCTTTAAATCCCATGTGTCCACCACTGTGTGCTGATGGATACAGCTGGAGAGGCTGTGCAAGTGCTTATGGCAGCCATGGCCATGCCAGTGGGATCACCCTGGGGCTGGGTGAGGGTGGGTGAGCCAGTGCCATGCTCTGGATCCCAGTGCTGTGCTCTCCTCCAGGCAGTCCATGTCCTCACTGAGCGGCCCTTTGCAAGTGGTGCCGGACATAGATGACCAAGTGGCTAATCCCGAAAACCCCCAGGAGGTAGGTTTCCCTGCTTTCCACGGAACTGCTTTTCCGTGCCGCTGTCTGTAATGGGAATGGATGGCACCCATTGTGTCCCTAAGCTGGGAAGGGGAGGGCGGGGAGGATGCAGCTGAGTCCCTCATGTTGTGCAACGGAAGGAAAGGCCGATGCTGCTGGGACCAGGAGGCACATCCAGCTGGCTGAGCTGCCAGGAAGTGAGCTCGGCCCCAGAGCTGATGAGAGCAGCTCGCTCCGCTCCCAGCAGCGCTCACTCCCTCACACACAGCTGGGAATGCTGGGAGGAGGCAGCAGTGTTGGCTCTGGCTCCCAGTGAGTTCTGCCATGGAAGCAAACATCCTGTTTTCCTGCCAGCATGTTTCATGCTAGAAGTGCCAGCCGTGGCCTGGCTGCCCGGGGACAGCCGTGCAGGATCTGTGGCGGTGCCATAGGGACAGGGGTCAGGCAGCTGCAATGCTGGCAGGGTTGGGATGAGCCATGTCAGGACAGAGCTACTGTGGTGGCCAGAGCTGTATCCTGGTGGCACTGCTGGCTCACAAGGAGTCCTGCCTGCGTGCCCAGAAGCAGGTCCCATCCCTGCATTAGGACCCCGGTTATCCCGTGGTAGCCATGGGGCTGCCGGGTATGGCTCTGACAGGTCGGTCTCTGCAGGTGAAGGTGACAGAGGAGTGCTCCCAGTACGAGTTCGAGAACTACATGAGACAGCAGCTGCTCTTGGCTGAGGAGAAGAACATCTTGCATGAGGCCAAGAGCTTTCTGCAGAAGCGGCAGTTCGGGAACATCCCGCCGGTGCGGCGCCTGGGCCACGACGCGCAGCCCATGAACCCTTTGGACGCGGCCATCCTGGCCCAGAGGTACCTCCGGAAGTAGCTTCCCACGCCCCGAGAGCACGAGCACCACCCTGCAGCCTGCCCTCACCTCGCCTGCTCCAGCCTACAGCAATACCAGTGTCCCACGACGGGGAATAATGTAGCAATCCCAAGCTCTGTCCAGGGACACACACTCACACCCGCTCCGGAGGGAGAAGACTTTTGGAAAAGCTAGTTTTGGAAGCAGCAACTTCTTGGCATCTTCTGGAATCTGTTTTTTAAAATCGAAGCCTAGATGACTAATCTGCTTTTAATCATGACTGTAATCTACCTCTCTTGTCTTTTTAACCATGCTGTTCTCTGGATCGAGCAAAGCCCGTGGGAAAGGAGGAGACTTCCAAGGGTGAAGCTGCTGGCACAGAGCCACGGCCGTGCAGCGCGGAGCCGGCCCGTGGCGCCTGCTCCGTGTGGTTTGAATAAGCTTGGATTTACCAGGGTTTCTCGAAAGGAAGAATTTCTTGAAACCTCCCACTTCCCTTCATCTGCATCAAATCTGTTTCTGTCCTTAAATGCCACCTGGTCTGGCCATGCTGGCCAGTCCTGTGTGGCCACCATTGTGACCAGAGAGCCCGGCCACCGCCTCAGGCAGGAGCTGAGGAGTCGTCTGGGCAGTGCCACCTGCAGGGATCGGATCCTGTCCCCAGTTCAAAGGTTTCACAGGACTTGGCCTGCCAGGGCCCCTGCCCTCTTTCCCACCTCTCACTGATCCCTTTAGTTTATAAGGATCTATGATTTAATCTTATTTTTCAGTAGCATATCCCAGGTGCAGTTACAGTTGCATTAATTCTGATTTAGCATTTCCCCCTCTCAGTTGTGGTACAGATGTAATATATGAGTTATAATGTGAAAAGCTTCCCAAAATAATCTGCCTAGAGGTAGGAGGGGGCTGGCTGAAGTCTCTACTGTATTTGTTCCCAGCTTTTCTTGCCATCCCAGCCCAAACCTGGGGCTGCCTCTGCCTTCATGCCAAGGCAGGGGAAAAGGACATCCTGGTTTGTCATCTGGTGCCACTGGAAGAGCTTTGGCCTGTGCTGAGAACAGGAACGATTGTTTCTGAGCCTCATTTATGAACTGGATGCCTGTCTTGCCAGATGAACTGTTCTCACACAGAGCTCCCAGGGCTCCCAGTGCCCTGGCCAGGGCTCCTGCTCAAGGCAGCAGCTTCTTCAGCTGCCTCTTTCCCTGCTCCTGGCTGTTCCCAGCCCTGGCATCACCCTCCTGCCCGGCCTGTGAGCAGGGAGGGTTGGAGCTGGGGGCTGCTTTTTGGGGCTGCACTGCTCTCTGGGCCCAGCTCTTGCAGCACACTGGGCATGGGCAGGGAGCGAGTAGCAGATGTTTGTAGCGTGTTGTTGCCTTCTCTTGCCCCGGGCTGGGGAAGGGGACAGGGTCTAAGCTGGGCCACCCCAGCGGTGGCTTTGTGGGGACAGGGGGCTAGACCTGAACCTCCCTGGCCACGTCGGGCATTACGTCCTGCCTGCACCTCGCCAAGGCCCTGTGGCCAGGCAGGGCCTCGTGAACACTAACACAGACCAGCTCCCTGCACCGCCCCAGCTGAGCCAGTAGCCCCAACTCTTTTGCCTTATTTATTTTGAAGATGGTGGGTCTGTCCCGGCACCCTCTGATGTGGACCCATCACCCCCTGTGCCACCAGCAGCAGGGCAGGGATCCCCTGAGCACCCCACTAGGGCCCTGCTCTCTCCTTCTGGTTCTCTCCTGCCTTGTCCCCACCTCTTTATTTTTACTGTTTTTCCCCAATGTTAAAGCAAAAAGCAATATTCTGGGACTCCCTGAGGCTGTATCACACCAGGATCCTGCAGTGGCAGCACTGGTCAATCCACTTGTGCTAAGGCAAACTGGAAGGGGGTGGTGCAGGGGGCACGGGGGGGCCACAGGGCCGCGGCGGGACAGAGCCTGTTGTAAGGAAAAAAAGAAAAGAAAAAAAAAAAAAAAAGAGGAAAAAAATTTGTATAAAGACGTTATTTTTGTACTACATCGGAACTACTCCTGCATGTCGGCAATAAAACTTCATATGACAGCCCAGCGACCCCACAGGGAAGGGATGGGTGGGATGGGGGATTTTGGGGTGCTGATGTGCTCTGGGAGATGTACAGGAGTGGGAGGGGCCAGGCCCACGGAGCAGCGGCCCTGAGTGGCCCCATGGGACGCCAAACCCTGTCCTGCCCCAAGGCCCAGTGCCCTGAGTCAGCCACTGAGCCTGTCCTGCCCAGTCCAGCCTGGAGTGGCCACTGGGGACTGGTGGGATGTGGAGCCTCGTGTCCCCGAGGTCTGGCCCCACCAGCCCTGGCATGTCCTACACCTCGGCCAGGACCAGGCACTGCCCGTGGCCACAGCTGCTTCGGGGCCATCAGGGCAGGACCCTGCATGTCCCCCACCTCCGTGGGGCTGGCACCAACCCCGGCAGCCTCCTCAAACCCATCGCGACTGCCGGGCCTGAGCTGAGGCCGAGCCTCCCCAGCCCGGGGGGCTTGCCTTAGGTCCGGCACCGCCAGGCCCAGCCTAGGCCTGGCGTGGCTGGATGGGCGCTGGACAAGGCTGGGACAGGGCCTGGAGCTGCCTGTGGCCCCGCTCCGGGGCGGTTCCACTGCAGGGCCGAGCGTGGCGTCCCGGGGGAGCGGGACGAGCCCCGGCCCCGCGCCCCGCTCAGCACCGGCCGGAGCTGCCATTGGCTCCGGCAGGAGCGCTGACCGCCAGCCGCCTCCGAACTATTTCCTGTTGCTGCAGCGTTAATGCTAAACAGACCTTGCTCTCTCTTCCCTCGCTCCAGCCAAAGTGCAGCGGCTCTGCCGCCGCCGCCTTCCCACCCCGGTGAGTAGCAGCCCCGGGTACCGCGTGGGGCGCAGCACAGGGCACCCTGAGGGACCTCAACCCGCGGCCACCCAGCCCCGACGGCCACCGCGGCTGTCGTGGCTCGGTCCCGTCCCGGCTCAGGTGCTCTGGCGTTGGGGGACGCGGGGCTGGTGGACGCGGGCGCAGTGCGGGGACACGGGGGCTGAGGGCACAGGGCTCGGTGACACACAGCTCGGGCTGTGGGGACGTAGCGGTTGAGGATGCGGAGCAGGCGGCTTGGGGACACGGTGTAGTGCTCGGGGACGCAGCACTGAGCGACTCGGGGCTCGGCTCTTGGGGACGCTTGGGGACCCGCAAGGCCCTACAGCCAGCCTAGCCCTCATCAGCACCCTGCCACCGGCGGGGGCTCCCTGGGGTCCCATGGTGGGGCTGTGCCCCTCCAGCCCCACAGCAGCCCCTTGCCGGGGCAGGGGCTGGCCGTGCAGCTGCTCCACGGGAAGGGCACCCGCCCCTCCAAGGGACCCTGGTGGCCTTGTTTTGGGGTGTCCCACTAGGGAGGCTGCCCAGCCCCGGGTCGTGCCGCTCAGCTCTGGACTATCCGGGATGGTTTTGCTGATGTGTCACATTTTCTGCATTGCTTTCCTCATTCCTCCCTCCCTGGAGCCGTTTCTGGGAATGAGCTCGTCCCCTGCCAGGGCCGAATTTCCTCCCGCCCTGCCCTGCCCGCTGTCCTGCCTCCCATCCTTCCCGCTGTCCTGCCTCTCATCCTGACCGCTGTCTTGTCCTGGTGGCCATTGCACTGTGCCTGGCCTTGTCCCTGCACTGCAGGGCCCCACGGCAAAAGGCCAAGGCTGGAGCTGGGCCGGAGCAGTGTGGGGGACAGGGACTGGGACAGGGACGCTGCCCCAAGAGCGTGTGTGGAGCACGTGTGTGCACATGAGCACGGGCAGCTCCGGCTCCCGGCAGCACCGGCAGCCTGGTGCTGGGACCCTGCTCTGCCCCGTGACCATGGCCGGGCAGGGGACAGAAAGCCTGGCCCGGTGCCACAGATCCACCCGATGCCGTGTCCAGGAGGAGCCGTTCCGTCCCGCTCCCTCAGGAAGGACGGAGGGCGGCGGGAGTGGGGCGGCTCCAGCTCTGCATCTGTGGGGTTCCAGCCCTGGATGGAGCAGCCCAGCCCAAGCACGAACCCCTGCTCGGCTGGAGCTCAGCGAGGAGCCCCTGGGTGCGCGGCCTTGAAAGGGACAGGAGACCGGGGGGAGGGTCCCAGTCCTCTGTAGAGCCGTGCTCAGCCCGTGTCCCGCAGATGCCAAGCATGTGCCGTCCTTGGAGCCGCTGAGAACCGCCAGGCACAGGATGGAGAGTCGCCGGAGGGACATGGAGCTGCTCAGCAACAGCATGGCCGCGTACGCCCACATCCGAGGTGAGCCAGGAGGCTTCTGGAGGGCCCCCGGGGCCATCGCGGGCCCCCGGCAGGCGCGGACAGGTCCCTCACCCCCTCTGTTCCCCCCGCAGCCAACCCCGAGAGCTTCGGGCTCTACTTCGTGCTGGGCGTCTGCTTCGGGCTGGTGCTCACGCTGTGCCTGCTGGTGCTGCGCTTGTCCTGCCGGCCCTCCCCGCGGCCCCCGGCGCGCCCCGGCGACCTCAGCGAGGACGAGGAGGACGACGAGGAGGACGAGGACGAAGAGGACACCGTCGACCGCGCAGCGTCTGAGTCACTGCTGCCGGTGACCGAGATCCCGCTGGAGAGCCACGGCCCCGGGGACGGGGCGCTGGCCGTGAATGTGTTCGCGTCGGCCGAGGAGCTGGAGCGGGCGCAGCGGCTGGAGGAGCGTGAGCGCATCATCCGCGAGATCTGGCGCAACGGGCAGCCCGACATCCTGGGCTCCGGCACCATCGGCACCCTGGGCCGCGTCCACTACTACTGAGCCCGGCAGCTGCCCTGGCACGGTGTCTGCTCCCCCACAGCTGATCCCACACCGTGCCAGGAGGGACCAGGAGGACAGGGGGGCTGCTCACTGCCCCTGAGCTGGCAGAGCTGCCCTGGACTGTCCCTGCACCACGGAGAGCCAGACCCCGGTGTCACGGGCACCCCAGGGGTGTGGACTCGCCCCCGCCGCTGTGGGACACGATGCACTTTGAGCCATTGGTACGACGGCTGGCACCAGCCGAGCAGCCCCGGGACACGCGGGGACAGGGACAAGGACAGGGCAGCCCTTGCTGCCCGGCTCAGCCGGGATCTGGCGGGGGGTTCACCCCGTGGGGCAGGGCCGGGCTCTACGTCCGTGTGAGCCGTGGGCTCCTGCCCCACAAACATGGTGCTGTTTGTTGTACACGAACTAGAGCCCAGCGTGGCGGGTCTGGCGTTTTGGGGGGCCCTGGACACAGGGGCGGCCTCGGCCCCTCCCCGCGCCAATTCCCTTCCCGGCCCCACCAAAATTAGCCGGGTCTTTTCCGGCACCGCCCGCCGTGACCCAGCGCCCTCCGGCCGGACCAGGGCGGATGCTCCCGCTGGACTCTGGGCCGGCCGCTGCTCCCCAGGGATGCTGCAGCTCCCGCCGGGCTGAGCCGCATCCTGCCCCCCTCCCAGCCCAGCCCAGCCCCGCGGGGTGCGGGCCCCCGCTGCCCCCTCCCCGGCACCTTTATAAAAATAGCTCCTTCCCAGGCTGGTTCCCCGCCGCCGCCAGCGCCAGCAGCATCCAGATGTTTTCCAGATGTTCTGCAGTGGCTGGAGGCCAGGATGTGCCGGGGCTGGGGCTGGGACTGGATTTGGCCTGGGAAACTGTGCGGGGGTGGAGGGGGAGGAAGGGGAGGAGGAGGCCCTGTCCCAGCCCCGCCGCGGGCCCTGGTGGGACCCCTGGTGCCATGGTGGGACCCTTTGTGCCCGGCAGGACCAGCCCAGCCCTCCAGGGACATGGCAGCCAACAGCAGAGCCCTGAGCAGCCCCCACACAGCACTCTGTACCCAAAATAGTTTATTTTAAACAATTTCTGTAGGTCCAGGGGCTGTTATGCCTCAAGGAGCAGTACCTGGGTGTGGGGTGAGCATTTGTACCCGATGGGTGCAGAACCAGGCTGGGCACAGCAAGGTCGGGGGGGCACAGGGCACCATGTGCCACCCACCTGCCCCGTGCCATGGGTGGGCACCACAGCCCCCCCACACTAACAGGGCAGCCCCTTCCTCACCCACTCGATCTCCACCTGTGGGGAGAGGCTGTGGTTGTTGGGGGGCACAGGGGACCCCAGCACGGGGCAACCCCTGCCAGGGACTCACCTGCAGCGCCTGGCGCTGGGCCCGCTCCTGGCACAGCTCCTGCCGCAGGTCCAGCAGGTCCCGCCTGCAACATGCCAGGATGGCTCAGCTGGGGCCAGAACAAGCAGCAAACAGCCAGGAGCCACTGGGGACCCCCTGGCACCCCCATCCCCACTCACAGGTGCTGGACTCGCATCAGGTCCACAAGGATGTGCAGGGTCCGGACTTCGGCCTTCAGGTCCTCCAGGGCCAGTGACCTCCCCTCCGACCCCTCTGACACCTCCAGCCCTTCCATGCTCCATGGCAGGACAGGTGCCTGCCCCATGCTGGCGACAGGGGCACAGAGCCCAGCATGTGGCAGCCCCCGGGGCTGCTCCCCGCCACAGGGACTCCCCCCAATCCCCAGGGTGATGCTGGGTGGCCGCTGGCCAGGTACTCGTGGCCGTGTGGCTGTGGGGTGGCTCAGCCTGGCTGTGGTAACTGACACCATGTTGAAGACGTTGGCATCTGCCAAAGAAAGAACAGGAATCAGCATCTGGTGCTAGGCAGGGCCTGGCCACCCTGCAGCCCCCTGCGTGGCCCCTGGTTCCTACCTGGGTCACCAGCTCTGCCCCGCTCCATGTCAGCTGAGGTGCTGGACTGGGAGTCACTGGGCCTGGGGACAGCAGAGGTGTGAAGTGGCACAGCCAGGGAGCTGCCAGCCATGGCCACAAACATGGCCCTGGCACTGGGACATCGCAGTGGCCCTGGACAGCCCAGCACAGCCACGTGTTTCTTACTTGGTGGCCAGCATGGGGGCTGGTTTGGTCTTGGCAGGAACGGGGGGAGCAGGAGCCATCCTCTTGGTGAGTGGGAGCTTGGTCGGCTCCATCCTCGCCGGTGCTGGGAGCTCTGGGGAGAGGAGGCAGGAGCAGGGCTGGGGCTGGGACATACACTGTCAGACGAGAGTGGGGCAGGAAGCGCTTCCTGCTGGGGACATGCCCTGGCCCAGGGGGCCTGTCCCAGGCACATCCCTGTCCTTCCCTCTCCTCCAGCCCAGGGCTCACCCAGGGGGCTCCCTGTCCTCACCCTCCTTGTCCTTCGCTGTGGTTGCAGCTGCTGAGGAGCGAAGGGGCTCGGGGAAGGACCCTTGTTACAGCCTCTCCCCGCCCCACATCAGCCCCGCACCAGCCCCACTGTGGTTGGCGCTTCCTCTGTGTGTGGTGGAGCAGGCGGCTGCAAAGCTCCCCTGAGCACCAGCACTGCGGCACAGGCAGGATGTCATCCCACCACTATCCACAGCACAGCAGCATCCCTGTACCACTGAACCCTGGGGTCACACCAGGACAAGCCCACTGGCATGGTGGGATACAGGACATCAGGCCACGGGCATGTGCCCATGGACCACCCTGTTCTCCTGGCAGGCGCCCCATCCCCATGGCAGGCCCCTCTGCCCCCATGGTTGGCCACGCTGTCACTGTGGTGGGTCACCATGTCCCTGGGGTGGGCCAGCAGCCCTGCTGCTGCCTGGTCCCTGCTGCTGCCACCAGCACAGCCCCTGTCACAGAGGCCTCGCAGACACCAAAAACGGTGCTGGTATTACCCACCCAAAGATACGGCTGAAGCCCCGAGGGCTGCGGGGATGAGGACACCCCTATCCAAGGCCCCAGTGCTCCTTCGCTCCCAGTGGCGCAAGGGTGATGGTGCCCAGAAGTGCCCAGCATCCTGCCAGCCCCTCACTGGCAGCCCTCCTGGGCCCCAGGGCACGGCACAGCCCTGGAGCAGCGCGATCACACGCAGGTGCTGCCGTTGGGATGATCCCCGTGCGCCGCACCCTCGGAGCTGCGGCTGCTTCCTCTTACCTGCCGCTGTGGGGCTGCCCCCGAGGCCGAGTGGTGCCGTGCTGTGCCAGGCTCCCCCGGGCCCACACCGCACACGTGATGCCGGAGGAAATCGGCTCGGCGCTGGGAAGGAAGTTGAAGCAGAGAGCACCTCGGTGCTGGTCCATCCCACATCCCTGTGCCTCACCGGGGATTCCGGCTCCCCGGCCCAGCCGCCTCCCCGAACCCACCTCGCGCCCGTCCGCGGGACTGCCCGGCCGTCCTGGCGGGACACCGAGGCTCCCGGCCCCGGATGGACACCAGGGCTGGACTCACTGGACTCTGTGTGCTGGGATAGCATTGCCGGCTTCAGCTGCGGGAGAGGGTTTGGGTGAGGGTGGGACTGGAGGGCACCGAGCACTGGGACCGCAGGCACAGCAGAGCTCCACAGAGCCCTGCGTCTCCCCTGGACACCCCCAACTTGGAGCCCCCACCCACCTTCTCCGGCCCTGGGCAGGGCTGGGCCATCTGTGCCACCCGCGGCGTCTCGGTGCTGGCCCTGCACGCCAGGGCTGCGGGAGGAGCCAGGGCCAGCGCAGTGCAGAGCGAGGCCCCAGGGCAGGACCGCAGCCGGCTCGGGGTGACAGCTCACACTCACCCGGCTCTCACAGAGGTTCTGTCACGGAGGGGAAGTGAAACCCCAACCACAGAAGGGCTGAAACCCACAGACCGCGAGTGCATGGGGTGGTGCGGCCACGCTGCTGCTGTCCCTCCGCAGGGCCTGAAGGGTCAGTGTGACACAGGGATCCTGGCTGGTCCCGGCCTGTGCCTGGTCCAGGAGACAGCACGGATGTTCCTTTTGGCCAAAGGCAACTGACCCAGCAATATCGAACTGGGAGCAGGGAGTGGGGCCGGGAATCAGCCCTGGGGCAGAGGATGGCAGAACAGAGGTTGCGTTGCAGACCAGGAGGCTGTGCTACCCACGTGTGGGCACTCAGGCCAAGGAGCTGGGAACACTGGGCACCGGCTTCCTCAGGCTGGCTCAAGGTTGAGTGTGAAGGAAAGCACCAGCCGTTAACCCACGGCACTGTCCCAACAGCTCTTGGCCAACACCGTTACCCCACAGCAGCCAGGAAAGCTGCTCCGCCTGTGGGCACCCCCTGAACTCCCCCAAAGGCCGCACACCCAGGAGCCCCTACAGCAGCCTCCCGTGCCAGGGCAGCGATGGAAAAGCAGCTGTTGCTGGGCACCAGTGAGGACAGCACACGGGGCTGCAGCTACACAGGGACAGTGCTCCTCCTGGGAGGAGCCCGGGTGTGGGAAGGATGGAGCCGGTCCTGTGCACGGGTGACACAATCCCTGCTGGCCTCGGCCTGGGGAAGGGCCCATGGTTGTGTCACCCCTGGCCCCAGGCAATTACTGCCAGAACAGGGGCTGAAAGATCTTTTAATGCATAAAACCCAACAGGGAGTTGTGCCCCTGACTCCCCCGGCGACTCAGGACACAAACCAAGCAGAGTTACACCTACGACTTATTTTATTGTATTTTATTTGCATAAACAAACTTCGGGGCTTTGCTAAACAGGAACTGTTCAAGTCAAAACAAACCAAACTCTAGCTGGTGTGTGGGGAACAGCACAGCAATCCTGGGGAGAGGGACAGGGGGAGCACGGGCACGACTGTGACTCCCCGCCCAGGCTCACAACCTGGCCGGGAACCCTCCACAAACTGCTCCAGAATATCTTTTAAGTACAAGATAAAAAGAAATGCATCCTAAGGGCCATCCTCAACCAGCTCAGGAGGAATCTGCCTTTCGGTTTTATAAAAAGATTAATAAAAAATATTGAAAAATTCTCATCTCTGTTTATATTTTTCCCCAAGAAGAATTCGGAAGTTCCTTAGAAAACTGTGTCACCTTGGAAAGGGCACTCGGGTCACAACCAGCTGCAGGGAGGAGACACAAATGCTACAAGCAGTTTGGGGTCCAGCACACACCAGGCCTAATAGTGAACACAAACAGTGGCCAGAAGTAGGGTGTAATTTTTTTTTCTCTTTTAAACCATGCTAATTCTGTTAATTTCCAACAGAAAAGGAAAACAATCATTTTTAAAAGGCCCTAAACTCAACTGTTACATAAAAAAAAAGTTTTAAAAAAAAAAAAAAAAGGTCATAGCAGTTTGGTCCCAACAAGTGAACGTTTAGATGTTTACTCACATGCTTCATTGTTTTCTTATTTATAAGAACCAAAAATAGTTTCCAAAATTATCTCTGAATTGATGTTGCTACGTATGTAAAGGCCTAAAATAAGCAGAATTTAGAAAACTGAATATACAATAGGGGAGGAAAATTTGAGCAGGCGAGTGAACCCCGACTGTCACTGGGTCAAATTATAAAAGAGAAACAAAATGTCAGGACTGGTGGGGTCAGGTGAGCACAAATTGAAACCACATCGTCCTCAAAGCCTGTTACCAAAAAATAACCGACCATCCATAAGGTCACAAAGAAGGGAAAAATCTGGGGTCTCACCCAGCGCTTGACCGTATCCAGTCCAGAAGGGAAGTCTTTGGGAAGAGAAACTCCAGGAGTGGATCCGAGCGTAAATGATGGATCAGTCCCAGTCCGTGCTTGGGGAGGCTGAACTCTGGAAATGCAGTTAAATAACGTCGGGATGGTTTCCGAGCTGCTCTCCAGGGCTCTGCTCAGCACGTGGGGATCACCCTGACACCCCAGCACCAGCCTGACCCCTCCCCTCCTGCCAGGGCTCCCAGAACCGCGCAGACCCCGCGGCTACTCGGCCGTCGTCTGCAGGGCGTCCTTTTCCTCCCGGTTTTCCGTTCCGCTTTCGTCGTCTTCGATTTCTCCCTCTTCCCCACTGAACTTGTCATGAGCCCACTTGGGGCTGGTGCTGGACTTGCGGAACATGAAGCGGCCTCTTCCCCGGGGGAAGGCGCCGCGGCCGCGGCCCCTGTTCACCCATTTGTCCGTGCCCTCGCCCTCGCGGTCGTCGTGCTGCACGGGAAGCCAAGGACAGCAGGTGAGACAGGCTGGCACCGCCCTGCACCGCGCCTCTGCAACCGCCCTTTGGGATCCACTTAATGGGAACCACTCTACAGGGAGCAGGAACAAGCTCTCTTTAGGCAGGAGCCAGCAGCTTCCTGTGAAGCACCACCCGAAGCCCTACCTGGTGTGTCGGTGACAGCTGGTGCCCCCAAAGCACCTGAGACCGGGCACACCTGGAGCACGCGGGTGTCTCAGCACCCAGGTACGTACCAAGTAGTACTTCTTGCTCTTAGGCGTGTACTCGGGATCCCACTCCTCCTCCCTGCTCCGCTTCTGGAAGTCATTGTTGCCGCCGCTGTTGCTGTTGTTGTTGCCTGAAAAGTTGCCTCTGCCCCATCCTCTCCCTCGAGCTCTGAACTGCTGCAACAGCAACACAGGGGAGAAAAATAGAACGGCTGCAGAGGCAGCACCCTCGCACCCCAGCCAGCTTCCAGAGGTCCAACTTCCCTTCCCTGACCGTCCAAAACATCTTTAAAACCTATCACTAAAGCAACAGGACAGCACGTTTTTGGGTTTTTAGTTCATCTGATCACACAGCACATCACAGTCCCTATAAAGCTGCTGAAGATCAGGTAGAGGCATTTCCAGGGCAAGATCAAGCAGGTGAGACCCCTCTGTACATGGACTGCAAACATGAGTGTGGCCAAGCCCCAACAGAAGCACGGCGTGTGCCCATCGGGCTGCTCAGCATCACTAACACAAAGAAGCTTCCAGGCTTTGTGCTGCTCCTCCCATCTGGAGTTTGCCGCCCACAGCACATCCCCAGCAGCCTGGTTCATGCCTCAGATATGGAGTGATCCAGCTAGGGCTCATCACCCACAACCAGCCACTGCCTTGGGGCTTCTCCTCCCGGGCAGCTTTAACTGAAGGAGCAACAACAAAACAGCCATTCCTGCCCACTTTGGGAATCAGCCCTTGGGACAGGCGTGGAGAACATTTGGGGCAGGTGTGGAGAACACTTACAAAGGTTCCTCTCGCTCTTCCTCTCTCATTTGGACCAGTGAATTCCTTAGTTCCAAGCCGGGACTTGTCAAAGCCTGTGGAGCTCTCCTCCCTCTCCTCAGTCTCCTCAGGATACTCCTCTGCTTTGACTGAGTGAGAGGACCATGAAGACGATGAGCTGGATCTGGACCTCTCACGCACCCGTCGGTGTTTCCTGTTTCAGTGATGGGAATGGAGGGGAGGGGGACACAACAGCATTAGGAACTCAGCTGTGACCCATCTGATACAAAACCACTTCATTATCACTCCCTTATCAATGCCACGCTCTCCTTTTCCTACTACAAGAGGAAAAGCCATAGTAAGAGCTCAGGCTCTAACACAGGGCCCAAGATCTTTCCAGAAGGAACTTGTTGCTCCTTCCTAAGGTGTTTACACCATCTGCTCTCAGCTTAGCATGCATCCATGGAGTTTTTAATCAAATGGAAAATTAAGCTAATAGAAAAGGATTAAATGAACATCAAAGCCAACTCATTTAAACATGGCTGTTTCTCTCTGACACAACAGGAACAAGAAGGAAAAGTGACTCACCCATCCTGACACATGGAGCCTTCCCATCTACCTTTTACAATTATTTAGTGTTTCTGAGAGATACAATGATAGCGAGACGACACGCAGAGGGGGTAGCTCAGGCCACTGGAGGAGTTATGTCACAGGTGCACAACTGTGTGTACAACTGTTGTACACGATGTCATCTCCAACCTGAGCAGCAGAGACACGAGAAGCACAAGGAAATGGCTACTGGGTTTCCTACATACTTTTTCTTTGAGCCTTTGTGACTTTTCTCCGTTTTCTCAGCTGATCTTTCCCTTGAGTGACTTGAATCTCTTGAGTCCACCGACTCCCTGGATTTATCGCGTTTAAGATCTCTTTCCTTATGTTTTTTACGGCGTTCAATATCAAGGCGCAGATCAACAGGGTCGTCCTTATATTTCCCTTCAGCCTACAAACGCAGGGGAGAGGGAGGGCAGAGTTGAACACAAGGTCTGCAGTGCCCCAGCTCAGCACCATTTACTTTGCTACTGACTGCACAGACTTCTGGAGAACTGGAGTTTTAACTGAGCACTAATCAATATTCCACTTTAAGATGTCAAATAATGCACTATTAAATTAAGTTTGCTTTTGTCAGAATTCAATTTTCCTACTCTTAAAATCACTGCTTTTTAAATTTTTAATCTCCTCTTTAAACAGCATTAAAATAAACAGTCTGGAAGAGGGGAGGGAGACATGGAAGCTGACACTTATTGTACACCACAGCCAGTGAGGATGTGAACAACTTGGGAATCCCATCCAGCTGATTATGGATCACAAGTACAGTGTGGCAGAGCTGTCTGACAGCCTGTGAGTGCTTGGTCCCGCCCAGCAGCACCTGAGGTCCTGCTGACAGCCTCACCTGGCAGGGGCCAGAGGGATTTTAATCCCAGGTCTAGAAGTGACACTCTGGGAGAAGCAAAAGCTCTTTGCTGCTTGGAGATACCCAAGATTAGTGATCCAAGGGGCAGGAGAAAACCAGATGAAAGGCAGCATCCAAGGGGTCTGGGAGAAGGGCAACACCCCATGGATAGGGAGGCATTACTACGTCTGTCAGAAGATTTACTCGATGCAGATGCCACCTACAGCTCCTTCCCCTGGGCCAGAGGGCACCGTGTGACAGGTGCCACAAAGCCCCACAGACACACTGTGGGTCTCCCACAGTCCTGCCAAGTCTGCTACAGCAAGCTGGTGTCTCACAGAGCAAAAACCCACCAGCTGCATGAAACATTAAAACTGAATTTACACTGCTAATTAAAAACAATCACAAAAGACACCTGGTAATGCTTGCTTTGAGCTGTATTTAAATTGGTACTTCAAGAAGGGATTAGGAGCTTCTTTGGGAAAGGAGTAGTTGTTTTCCCTGCGCCTCCTTTGAGCCCTGTGGCACCTGGGTGTGATTCTGCTGCCTGCCTGAAGTGACAGTGGCTGTGGTTTGACAAACAGGTAACTGGGCAGCAGGAGGGCTGCAGGAAGCCTTACACCATGTTGGTACCAACACCCAGCCTCAGCCATTGCTACTGCATTTACACAACACTCATCCTGGGAACTGTATGACTTGATATGCAACATACATCAAATTAATCATCTTCAATTAAATACAAAAGGATTAGTAATTCTCTAGCTGTTAAATTTTTTACTTACATGAGTTTCTAACCACTTTTTTGTTTAAATAAATATGTC
Organism: Corvus kubaryi; assembly: GCF_017639235.1. Lineage (NCBI taxonomy): Eukaryota > Metazoa > Chordata > Aves > Passeriformes > Corvidae > Corvus > Corvus kubaryi. The sequence goes on along the minus strand of NW_024582087.1, from coordinate 3,196,369 downwards.
AAATAACGCAGGAGTGAGAGCAGGCATTTTGTTTTGGTATTTTGCTCTTCTACTTTCCCCAGGCAAAGAGCTTTAATTTCTACTCTGAGAATAAAACTGCTCCCAACACGATGGATGACAGATAAGTGACAAAATCGGCAGCAGCTCCCTTATGTGGCACAGCAAACAGCTATTTGGGTTTGGGAGGGCACGTCTGTTTCACGGAAGGCTGGCGAGCTGTTTGGAAACCACGTTTATAACACACTCTGCCAAGCTGATGCTCAGAGTTCAGGCCCATCAAATCCATCTCACCATCGTCCATGTCAAGCCACAAGTGTGTTTGGAAAAAATCGAAAACAAATATGAAACAAGTAAGGTTTCAGCAGGACTGGTTAAAATCTCTTCAATGTAAATATGTATGAAGGTGAATAAACAAAGGTTAAAATCTCAAACATTTTACGTTAAGCCTTTTTTATGATTGTTTACAGTGAGTGCAATGGCTTAACATTCATCTACTCAGCAAAGCTAAAACACTCAATCCCAAATGCTCTGGATCTAAGACAAGTGCTGAATGTTAAAGTAACAGCAATCAACAGAAATGGCACAGTCAGTTGTTAGAACAAAATTTATCATCTGCTTAATAGTGTATCTGCTTTAGCTCAGCATTTAGTTTTACTTTCCTCTTTTTGACATGCATGTCTTTGAAAACATGGTTGGCAATATTGCACGTAACAATGGAGTTAATCATACTTACAAGCAGAAAAATATCACAAAAAGTCTCTTCTCTCATCATGGGCACTTGTTCCAAAAATCCTCTCTTTTTTCTCAAGCTCACCTCAATTGACTTTGGGGTCATTTACCATAGTCTAACCACTTCACAAAGGTTGTTGATACATTTTTAATAAAAATTAACCCTTTGTAGTTCATTTTTAGAATTATGCCCATCCTTAAAAGAAAAACACAAACTTAAGTAGAGAGTAATTTAAACAAAAACATCACTGTTAAGTTCATGCCCAATGCACTCATTTTGTTGAATTAAACTAATCAGAGTAACAGTTCACCTTGAAGCCAGGATCTCTGGAGCTTTTCGATTCCTCTTGAGAGAATCCATGTTTTCTAAAAGTACTGGGAGATATATCTATCCTCCTAAAGAAAAAAAAAATACACAGATATAACCTTGCTCATAAGAAGAATCTGAAGATTTTTGATTCGATGTCATTCAAAGCAAACCAGTATTTCCAAATGTATTTAAAATTCCCTGTATTTTTCCTTTTTTTGTTTTTTGGCTGAAGTTAGTTATATACTTGAATTACTGTGGAATTATTCCAGAGTTTAAGAAATGAAATCTGGAATACCTCTGCAATATTAAGACAGTGTCTAACAGCACCGACCTGTGGATTTCAGGGCTCTTTTTGTTTTTAGCTGCATCTTGTTCCATTCCTTTCTTTAGATATTTGGTAAAGCGTTCATTCAGTGTCATTGCTGAGGATCCAAAGTGATGCTCTGCCAGGGGTTCAAACAAACAATGCCAAAATATTAGTGCCAGTTTTGTAAAAAGTCAAAGCCCACCCATCGCACAGCTTGTTAAAACCCAGGTGCAGGACAGTGAAGCACCGTGGGGATGAGCTCTAACGCTGCTGACAAATTCCAGTTTCAATTTCTGGTGTTTCAGTGAAATGAACAATTTCTTCGAGTGAGTCACAAATTCATCAGAACATACAATTCTAAGTCCCAGACTCTGAATATTTCTCAGGTAAAAGCAGGAACACCTTCTGCCTGTACAGAACAGTATTTACGTAAATAAAGATGATCATGATCATGCTGCTGGTCTCATCTCTGGAATATCTGCTGGAAAACAACTCCAGGCATTTCGAGTGGACAAACCCCACTTATTTGGTCAAGGGAAGAGTGAACCTTCCCCGAGGACACACGGACTCCTGACCCACCTCTTACATGATGGACTATAGTCACTATGTGCTGAGCAAACAGTTCAGAAGGGCTTCGCTGCGACTGAGCCGACTGGATATGATGGAAAATGGAACGGAATTCCTGCTCTTTCTTGTTGCTGTGCACGAGATCCCGGCAGAGCTTGCGCTCCTGAGCCAATATGCCACTGGGACTGGAAAAAGAAGAGCCCATGAAATAAAAGAATGGGGTGAAGGGGAGCAGTTTAAGGTGTTTAATTCTGCAGAAGCTGGGAGCCCAGTGATGGTTTATGTTGTTATTAGGGAGGCACCCATGAACACTCAAAAGCATGAGCAAGGAGCTCCTTTAAACATTCCTAAACACACTGCTCCAGGTTACTGTGATAATTCAGGTCACTGTTCTACTGCTGCATGGAGAATAAGCACAGTAAAACACATGGCAGAGAATCAAATGGATTTAAGCAGCACAGTAACTCCCCTGCACAACTCAGCTTCCCTCAGCCAAAAGCCACTGAGTACCTGACTCCATCTGGGACTCTTCTCAGAGCCTGGTGCATCCTAAACTAATCTTACATCCAGTCATAGCAAAGGTTAGGAAAAAGTTAAATCTCCAGCTCCCCAAACCACAAACTGTGATGCAATATTGCTTAGCCTTCCTCACACTTGGCAAGCACATGGGGATCTCAGGAAGACAAACAGGAAAAAACATCACTACTGAGACTGCTCAAAAGCTGGCAGATCCTTACCGTGCAAGATCCTCATCGAAGGAATCCATTCGAATATTGACCTGGGCCTCACGAGTAATGGAAAAAGAGGATTTGCCAGGAGTTAGCCCCTCTACTTTGGTGCTTGGCTTCTCCTTCACCTCAGAAGCCTTCCTTGGTGGAGGGGAAGAGCTTTTTTCCTGGCTTGACTTGTAAGTGGTCACTCTAAAATTCTTTTCAGGTACAAAACCCCTGTGACCAGGTTCAGCTCTCTTGGATCCTGGTCTCTCTTCTTTTTTGGATCTTTCAGAATAGCTTTCCTCATCCATTTCATCAGGTTTCCTTTGCTTCTCTTTTCCAGGTGGCAGGAACACCACACCTTCCCATTTTCCTGACCTATCCTCTTCTTGACTTTTACCTGAAGTGGCTACGACTTTAGACATAAATTTGGGCTCATCATCAAATTCCGAATCTTTCCGGCCCTTTGCCTTGTCTTTCTTGTCCTGCTCATCTGTTTCATCTTTCCCATAATGACCTTCCTTGTGGAACTCCGGGACCTTGAGCTTGTCAAAGTCATCCCTGAACTTGTAGCGCTTGGGCGACTGGCTGCCGCGGTATCCCTTCTCCGAGTCAGCTTTTGATCCGTATGAGTCAGACTTTGCCTTTCCATCTGTTGATCCCAACTCAGAGAAATTCCCTTTTTCTTTACTTTTTTCTTTCTCAGCATTTGTTACTTTCTGGTCTTTGTCTTTTCCATTCTCAGTCTTCTGCTCTTCCAGATACCTGGTCATAAACAGACATTACAGGAGGTTTCTTATTAGAGATCAACAAGGTCAATAGTTCAGTTCAGAGTCAAACTTCAGAGAACACCAAGCTATTCATGTCCAGAAAGCTGCCTCTAGGCCCTAAAGTCATTAAAATGTCAAGCAGATTACTCAGCCTGAATTCAGACTTTTGTTCTCACTAAATTCAGCAAATGTACAAGGAGATGGATATGCAGAACTGATGGAATGAGGCTCGAGAACAAAACAAACCCAGCTGACCCACAGATGCATTGGAAGGAAAAGAGGAACATCTTACCCACTCCGTTTATTTACTTACAAACCTGGTTCAGGAGAACAACACATCAAACCTTTCAAATTGGCTGTCCTGCTTTAAACAACACACTGGAAATAAAAGCCTCAAAAGCTACTTCAAATTTGGGATGCAAGTTTCATAGGTAAGCTAAATATTTCATGACAGACTGCAAATACAAATAAAAGCAAACAGGTTAACAGAGGAGAATATGCTGCTGGGAAAGATAAAACACTTCTGGTGAGAACAATTCAGCTGGTTTATAGCATCTGAACAGTTTTAAAGCATCCACAAATCAAAACCCTGTCTCTGTGGGACAGCAGGAAAGCCCACAGACACCAGCTCAGTGCTTTGGAAGGCCCAAAGAGTCACAGGAGTTTCTTCCCTTCTCTTTTGAAATTTCAGACATCCTTGATACAGAATCAGATCAAAACATCTTTAAAAATAATAAAGACTTGAAACCACTTATGAATGGTGCTGTATCTTTTAAAACAAAGTGTCACCTTTGGGCACAATCTGCAGTGGACTAACCAAGAGAATGATGGAAGCAGATGCCTTCTGCATGGAAGGCTGTCTTCATTCTAGAGATGAACTTGGTGCTTTAGTTTCTCATCCTATCCACATACACAGGCACAAGCACTGCAGCTGCCTCGGGCTGCTTGCAGCAGGATATGCAGTAGGATTTAATTAATTCCTTTCAATTTACATTACCTAACACAATTCCAGAAGGCAACACTAAGAATGTCTATAACCAACATGTAAATAACCAGGAAATGTGAGCTTCCATCTCCTTGGGCAATCTTCAAGTGTTCATGGGCTATGAACATTTTTGCAGGGAACATATACAATCTTTAGAACTATCCAAGCTGGAAAACCAGTTCCAACTTCCTACAACTCCGGGCTGTCTGTATTTTTTCCCTAATTCAGACAGGTCCAGAGCTGTGCACTGGCACAACTTCCCAGCTGGACTCTGCCCCAGCCCCTCGCCCTGCTCATGGGGAGCATCCACATGTGCAGCTGGCTCCTCCAAAATATCCCAAAAAATAACCCAGCACCACAAAACGCATCACTTGCCTCTTGGAGAAGGCTCCTCCCCCGGGAGCTGTGCCCTCCTCCTTCGGAGTGGCACCATACAGCGAACTGACAGGTGTGGGGCTTTTGCACACCGGGCTCTTCCTCGTGGGGCTCATTCCTGCCGAGCCGTGCTCGAAGGGGCTCTGGTGGGAGCCCCCCTGGAAGGAGGTGGAGCCGCTCTGGGCGGCAGAGCCCATCGGGGACGGGCTGGAGCGCGGCGGGCTCGGCTTCTGCACGGGGCTGGGCCGGGGAGAGCGCCGGCGCACCACGACCGACTGCAGCGGGCTCTTGAGGGCAGGGCTGCGCTCCCGGGGGCTCAGCTCCGACACCGACCCTCTGGACGTGGAGCCTGTGCCATAACTGCTCACATCTTGCCACGGTTTTGATCCCTCGGATGCCTTGGCATCTTGAGCCCCAGCTCCTGAAAACTGCTGCTCCTTAGACTCGTCTGCTTGGTTATCTCCTGCGGCCTGGGATGCCCGGGCATCCTTGGAGGATGATTTCTTCTCCTTTCCAGATTTACGCTTAGAAGACTCAACTCGACTGTGATTCGAGGATGAGCGGGAAGAGGAAGACCTCCTTGACCGATCGGAAGATGACTTATCAGAATTCCTGGAATGACTTCTGGACCGTGGGGAAGGAGACCTTCTCTTGGGCGAGCGGGAGCGTGACCTCCCCCTGCGAGGGCTGTAGGCCTGGCGGTAGTTTTGCCAGTTGGACCTGTAATTCCCATATCCTCCTCGGTTGTACTGGCCCCAGGGATAAAACCCTCGGTTTCGGCCACGGAAATAATACGGTCTCCGGTATCCTCTGTTATGGCCTCTGAAATCCCGGTTCTGATAGACTCTCGGATGGTTCCTTTCTCTGTTATGAGACGGAGAATAGGATCTTGAACGAGACCTAGAACTGATAAAAGAAAAAAATTTCACAAATATTTTATATTATAGTTTCTTTTTATGATTTATTTTTGTAGTTTATTCTTCTGCCACAACTTTTTATTTGAAGACTTATTAAAAAAAGAATTTGAAAAACTCACTTCTAAGCTTTTAAAAGAAATTTCTTTGGTTTACCCTTATCTGATTGAGGTATTATACTCTGCCGTGAATAAACTGCAGTGGAAATAATTTGTACCTGTGATACTGTCAAATATTTGATTTCAGGATCATTGCAGAGACCATGAGAAGCACACACTGCTCTCCATTTTGCTGGGATGAAAATGGCTGCTATCCAGCTTCAGAAAAAGTGACAGATCTCAAGCACCCAGCCCTTAACAGCTCAAGGTCATGGTTACAACTCATCCACAAAGAAGTATTTTTTCATGCAAATCATGCTACTGTTACTGGAACAGATCCCAAATCTTCCTCTCATGCCTCAACTTCACACATACTTTAAAATTCTGATAATCCAGATGAAACCTCGCTTCTCTGTCACGCAAGTTAAACAAATGGCTACACCTCCACAGCAGAAGGGCAGCAGCGGGGCGAAGGGCACGCTGCCCTATGGTGTTAAGCTCCCAAAGGCGCATCCCACAGCACAGCCCCACGGAGCTCCCGGGAAGGGAGCGCGCTGCGACACCTCCGCCGGGAGGCGCCAGGCGGCGCTGTGGGCGCCCCCGCCCGCACCCAGGAACGCACGAACCCTGGAAAAACGCAGATTCCAGGGGCTGACCGTCCCAACAGCCTCCCCCGTTAAACTGCTGCCGTTGTGTAACCTTGTTTAAAGGTCCCACTGGAGCTCAGATGCCAGAGCTACACGAAGGACTGGCCAAAGTAGGAAGTTGAAACAGAAAAGAGATTTTTCCGAATGGAATTTTAGTAAATAACAGTCACTGGAACAGTTTCCACAGCCCTTTCTCGCTTTCCGAGCTCTGGCTCTGACACACACATTGGCTGTACTCCAATGGACATGAACGTCCTCACACAGATCTCAGTGCTGCCCCTCACCTCTCACACCCCAACCCCCAGAACCAAGGGAGAACAACCTGCTGTCGGAATTCCTGCACACTTAGCACACATGTGCAGTCAAGAGATGAACTTCAGTTCTGTTTTAATGTCTTCCTCCTACCAAACAGGTCACAGTTTAGCAGGAAACTCTTGTTCATACTCCGATCATTGCTAACAAACAGCTTAACAATCATTTTAACAGATTTTTCAATCCTTCAAACAACCAAAAAACTTCTCTGAGACACTTCTTCATTCAAACAACAGCAACCAGAAGGAAAAGCAGAGAGGCAGGAGGCAAGCACCAGTTATAACAAACTCTAGTCCAAGGCATGAGGAACACAGACGCTCAATTTTCAGACAAGTGCTGCATCTGTGATCAATTATCAGCAAGGACCTGTATGATGCTTCCAAAATCTGTTCTAGTGCTTTTAGAGAGGTTGCAGCAGGAAGATTTCACTCCAAAAGTTGCAGATGCTATTTACCAGAAATCTTTTTATAAAAATACAGTAAAAGTTATACAGTAAAAGAAACACCAAAAGTGATAATTCCCCCAACTCTGCCAGCCCCCAGAACTGTTGGCACTGCACTGCTCCAGGGCTAAATCCCCAGCATTTACAAGAAGTGAGAAACAAAGTAATAAAGAAAGCAGGAGATATCAGGCAGACTCCAACACAGCACTGTAACTTAGAAGAAACAGCAAACCTACCAAAGGAAGAATAAAACAATTTGTGGTGCATCTTGAAGTACACAGCAATGGCCTTTTATGCCAAGATCCCACCAGACCTACCTCGGAGAACATCCCAAGGCCAGGCAGGGGGGCTGGGCTGGGCTGACTCGCTCCATTTGGACTTTTTTTTTTTTTTAAAAAGAGTTATTTATAAAGCAAGAGTAGCTTCAGCAGCAGCACAGAGGAAACAATCATGTTTGCACAGAGTGCCTTTTTCCCAACTGCCAAAGTTCCTTCACAGCTAGGAGATATTCCCAAATGAGCACTGATCTTCCAGCATTCCAGCTTCCTTCTGCAAAGGGCTCCGGTTGGACTCAAGTCTCCGCCTCTAATTTAGTTTTGTCATGTCCTTCTTTCTCCAACTGTACATTCATTAGAACCTCTGTACTTTAAGAATCTCTAACTGGTAACACTTGCATGCGTTCACAGCCCAGCAGTTCTCAGAATACGTGCTATTCATCTGAGTGAAAAGGCAGGAGAACACCATCATACCCCATCCAACTGGAATGGCTTTGCCAGATGCAGAATGCTTAGCCAAGAGAAAAGGAAAAAACAGATATCCATGGAAGACACAAGCCTGTAACTGGCCTGCTCAGAAGCAATTCAGGGAGACAGGAACAACTATTAAATACATTAATAATTTCTTAAAATTAACTGCAGCAAAATTATCTTTATCCACTTTATCCTTCCAGAAGGATCTTTCCTGTTACCTGGCTCCTGCATGTGGAGGGGAGGGGCAAAGGAATATCAAGAATTGTCCCCACCTTTCACAGCAGTGTCTAAAATTGATATTAAAACTTGCTTGAATTCACTTCTCAAGAGGGGAAAAGCACACAACGTCTGCAAAGGCTCCTTGAGTCTGAGATCAATTACATTAAAGCCTTAAAAAAGCCAAAGTCTCAAAAGAAAGATCTTGACTGTGCTGACAAACATCTCACTCTCCTAATTTATTTATTTATTCACAATTTATTCTCTTAAGTCATTGAAAACACCCAAACAGCAGAGGTTGGCAGGAAACAGCCTGAGACATAGGACATTATCTGTCCTGGGATCTAATCAAAGTCTTTCCCTGGAAAAGAGTTAAGTGACAAACCACCTGCAAGGGAGGAAAAGCCCTGTTCCACCCTTTGGCTCCAGGGCTGCACATACTCACCTCAGTCTGCGCTTCCTTGACCGTGAGATAGAGCGGGAACGGGAGCGGGATTTGGAGAAGGAACGGGAGCGGGACCTCGATCCAGACCTCGAGCGGGAGGAACGGGATCCAGACTTGGATTTGTTAGTTTTAGACATCTTTGCAAGCACTTGTCAGTGCACCTGAGGGAAAGAGGGAAATAGAAGTATTTGAGAACTGAAGCATGTGGTTGATAGGAGACAACAGGCAGCACCTGGCAGGCTGACAGATTCCAGGGACACGGAGCTTGATAAGGCTGGAAATAGGAACGTTTGAAGTGCCTGCTAGGAACAGATGAATGGTTCTGGGCTTCGAATAGAAGGTTTATTTCAGTCTAAGGAGGAAAACTGCAAAAAGAATAAAAGGCTCTAAACCCAGAGTAATCACAAATGAGAGCATGACAGCTGAAAGCACCAAGTTAATACAAACCTGGGAAGAGGCAGGGCCACGCTGCTGGCTGAGACAAGGCCACCTCTAGAGGCAAACTAGCCCATGGAAGTGAAAATTCCATGTAATTGCAGCCACATCCCTGTCTGTGCAGCCAGCTGCCACTGCTTTAAGGACATGGAAGAAATAAAAAAGCTTACCATCAAAAAACCCACCCATAAACTTTTATCTAAACTTGCAGAGGAAATAAAAAAAGAGTTCATACTCCAAGACCCAGGAATGTGACCCTGTTCGCACAGCTCTGCTCAGGTTCAATCCTGTCCTCTCTGCTTGTGCAGTTCCCGCAGTTGCTGTGATCAGTCACCAGCATGGATCACCCAGCCAGGAGTTCTGTTGCAGCCAAAATAAATCAGATGTCCTTCCAAATATTCAGAGACAGAAGAGATTACACTGTAGCACTAAATGACTCAAAATAGCCATAATTATGAATTACCTGGGCTATTTTCAGGCATGTATCCAGGTAAAGGTTAGAGAGTCACTTAGAAGATGATTCAGGGCATAGTTTGACCACACAAATCTTTCAGTTACACCCTCCCTGATCTGTTCTCTTATACCAACGAGTGAAATTTGCATTAACTGCGCATTCGGTAAGTTATCAACAAACTTCCCAGCTAAAATGACTAATGGGAAAGAGCCAGAAATAAAAATGAACTATGTTAGTACAAACTTCATCTTCTTTTTACCCACTGATTAAAAATAGAGACATTCAGGTACATAAACACAACTGATCAAGTGCTGCTGCTGTTATATCCATTTTAAGGAAATTCCAGAGGACTGACTTGCAATGCCTTCACTTCCAGTCGCTCTCCAAAATTACATATATGGTTACCAAAGGCTCCAACTTCTGCCAAGGCACTTCCAGGAAGAACACAATGCCCAGCACTGGAGCAGCTGCTGGGAGAGTGGGTGGTGGTTCATCACCAGAGCTGGGACCTTCTAGAAATGGGAAGTTGGCTTCTATTTTAAAAAATCACATTACGTGTTCCTGTTCTTCTCTTTCACTATATTAAAGATGTTAGATCAATTCAACTGAAATATTCCAATATATTCCACATCACAAAGCATGCAGAAAAAATAGTAAAAGTAATGCTTCCTGTTCTATTAGGAAACAATAGCTGTTTTAATCCCTGTCGCCCCAGGGATGAAAATCAAAATACACTGCCACTAAGAACCAAAGTTTGTTCTTGTGTTTGGTCATTTTTCAGGGAAAGAATGTGTGAAAGGATAATTTTTAAGTATTTCCTTTTAATTTACTGAGTATGTCTGTTGAACCAGCAACACTTCCTACTCCGTTGGCCAAAAAATCCAACGCTGAGCACTGGAAAGCAAAACACGGAAGAGGAGCAGAAGAAAGCAATGGTAACAGGAACTACTCCAAGATACAGAAGATGTGGCACTAACTCTCAGGATATCCCAAGAAGACCCCAAAATAGATTTTAAAAATATCACTTTGATCTGTTTAAGAGTTTTTGTCTTTCACTTTGATCCACAGCACTTCCCAGCCAAACATCACCCTGGTGTGCGCAATGTGTGCCAAACGCTCACGTCTTGGAAGGATTCTTTATCTTTGCCAACATTTTAAAGTTGACTCATTCCTAACACATGAGGTGACTCCTACTAGGATAGAAACAAAGTTGCTATGCCCCATCAGCACTCAAAAGGTTAAACAAACTGCACACTGGAGTCATGTCAGCTCCCCTGAGTTAACTGCAGTTGTAAACTTACTGTGATACACATTTAGTTTTAAGAATGACTGAAATATATAAAATATGTTCAGCAAAATACCCTGCTCTGAAAGCATCTGTTCTTATACATAAAAAGGATTTTATATTTTTTAAATAAAGAGGTACCCATAAGTGAAGCAAAGGCAAACTGAGAACAGCAGCGGCTGCTGACCTCCCATTCCCATTTTTCCCCTGCCCACAGAGCTGTGCCCAGAGCACACAGCTCCTAGAAATGCTGTGTCTGGCCCTGAGCAGAGACTGCAAGCAGCAGCACTTGCACAGTGCTATGGGGACTTGTCCTTAACAATCTGCCCTGCCAGAGTCCCATTTCCTTCCTACAGCTACAGAACCCCCCAACACCAGCTCCACCTGCACCTGGGAAGGGACAAGGTTGATCGGCTGCCTGATCCACATCTCCTCTCCCAGCAGACAAGCGTGACTACACACATCTGGAGGGCATGTCCTGCTGGAAGCATTGCCAGGGATTTTCTACTTTTGTTTTTCCATTTGTTTCTTCTGCAGGCCCAGTTCTAAGCTGTCCAGCAGATCTTCCCAAGGAGTGGAGTCTCCCATCCAAAAACATTCGCTGGTTTTGGATGGGATCTGTGTGCTGAGTTTAAAAGTTCTGGTAAGGCATCACACCCTGGGAAACAGACACCTGACAGCTTGTTCATCTGTCATAAAACCACACTGTATAGAGCAAACTTTGCCTTCTCCATTCCCTAATTCTCAGGGCAATCCAGCACACCACTCATGGAAACAATAGAGGACCAAATGCTCCCACTAAAGCGCCAGATGGACTTTACCCGGAAGGCAAACTATTGTCAGTAAGCAGTGGCAGGAAAGTTAATGTTTTACCTCCTGACAAGCTCAAAAGAGAAGCTCAACTCTGCTCCAAAGCAATGAAAAAGAGTCACCATTGAGAGTCTCTCACTGCTATGCACTTCCATGAGCTTCCACAGCCTTGGAATTTAAATGTTCACAATAGTTAAGGAAAACTTTTAAGGTCACTGCTGGAATCACTGCAATGCTCAAGCAAAGAACAAAAGCTGGAGGAGGGCACATGGCAGAATATGGGATTTAACACTTAGATCAGTGTGATGTTTAATAATCTGGTCAGTTAAGGTATCTGGAGAAGCAGTGCTCTTCTCCCAAAAATGACCAGGGTGTAAATCCAAAGATTAGTAAATATAGCATTAAAAAACCAGAAAGAGGTAATACTTCTTCCAGGACAGCCAAGATTATTTCACTGAATTGTTCTACTTTACCCTTATATCTTGCAGTTACTTGGGAAGACAAGCCCAAACATTCCAAGACACAAGGCTGAGTTTTTTCTTCTAAACCTGCTCCTTATTTTTTGCACAGCAACATTATCAATGAAAGCAGAATTCTACCATCAGTTTAACTTGCAATGTGCCCAGAAGAGAAGGGATATAAGAAGATCTATTCCAAATCCCAAGACAGGCAGTTTTACCTCTTGTGAAGATTTTATTTCCTTTGCCTACCTGCTTGAGCAGGCTCACACCTTGCACCCTTCTGTCAGATTTCACTGTCTCAGCTTTGTCACTTATGAAATCAGGAAGAAAACCTGAAATGAGAAGAAAATACACCTTTGTACATGCATTGCTGTACTGCCACCAGAGATGAACTGGCTGCCCTAAGCTCCTGCTGCACCCAAAATGTTCATCAGATCCCCAGTGTTTCAGAGAGCACATACACTGCAGTTGACCAGGAATTTTTTTCATGGACTTCTATGGAAAAATGTAGCTTTTAAAATGATTGTTCATGCTTTCAAAATTCTAAGTGCTCTTCCTTCCTTGCTCCACCCTCCCCTGCCCCATCCCACCTCCTGTGACACACATCTGTCAGTGCACCTGTACAGCCGTGCTGGAGCCATTTCTCTCAGCCCATTTGAATGGTCTTACTGGGCTCAGGACTAAGGATTTTCCCATATTGTTAAAGGAATCCACAAGCCAACAGAAACAATTGTTTTCCTGACAAATCATCCATCAGTATATCACCATCATCCAAGGGAGCCACCAGTCCACTGGGAGCTTTTCTGACAGGTCTACAGTTACATTTCAGAATCCTTCCATGCACTGCTAGAGGGGTGGAGGTTTTAGAAGAGAAAACAACATTAAACACAACCTCAGAAATTACTCCATGTTATTAAACCTCTGATCTAACAGCAAGACTGTCACTTACTCTCTGTTGAGCCATAAAATAGACTTGTTTAAAGCTATTAATTTTTTGTTCTTACTTCACTGAAAAAGCACAATTTTCAAGTAGCTTTTAAACCTTTTTCTGAACTGGTGATTAAGTCCTGTTCTCACCTAAGAGGGAAGGCGGTGTTGCAAAGTGTAGTTAGTGATTTTTAAATGCTGCTTACCAATCATGGGAAAAAGCCACAAAGAACAGCATGCCACAGACCTTTTTTTATTATTTTTACTGTTATCTTGTCCATCTGTCTAAATGTCCATAAAAAGAAATCTCACCTTATATCTTACAAACACCTTTGACTTCCAGCCTTTCACAGTGGCAGAAAGAGTTTGCCATACCCATTATTTCTTGCTTTGTAACAGAACATTTGGGCTTTGGGGTTTTTTTTCCTATATCCCAAATACCACTGTTACCACCAAGTTTCGGTACAATCCCACACACAGAGCAAAACCTGGATTCTCCTTTGGAGGAAAATACTGTTCTTGTGTTTAGAGCACTACTACAGAAAAAGGAACCAAGTCAACACACAACAGGCAGGAGTAGCAAACCTTTCTTCCAGATAGGGAAAGGAAATTGGGAAACGTGCTCAACGCTCTCTGCTGAAGTAGAAATCATAGTCCAGGAGTTTCTTATTCCAGAACACTGTAAAGAACATTTCCATGTGCCAAGTCATGGGTCAAATGAAGAACATTGCTGGTTGTCAAAAAGCCTTTTTCCAGGAATTTGTTCCCTGTTTCCAACTGGCCTGTATTACTTTATGACTCTTTCCATCTTCCACTCCTTTGTTCAAGGTCTTTCAGGCAGCACATGTCAGGATTTCAGCCCTTCCCCAGCTGCTGCAGAACAGCCCTGCCCAGAGCAGCCAGCTGGCACAAGTTCCAGCTGAGCCCACTCCACCCCAAGGTGTCAGTGAGGATCCTGCACACGGAGCACCACGGCTGTTGGCCAGCTTGGAGAGGGAAACACAGCACACACCTCCCTGCCAAGCCAGCTGTTTGTGTTCATATCTGAGCATAAACCCCAAAACACCTGGAAACAAGTGACATGGCTTGTGTACATACCTCAGACACGAGCACAGTGTGGTGAAATTCCTTACAGTGGTTTCCATTTATCACATGGTGTTTGCAAACACTCAGCTCATAAATATTAAATGTCTTGTAAAAGCATTTGTAGAAAGCTCTATAGAAGCGTGGTAGGTAAACAAAAATTTGCTTTCTTCTGGCCAGCATTTGAGTGAAGCTGTTGTGGTTTATTTTGCTGTGAGGCCCAAAGTAAATGAGGTGGCACCTCATTAGAGAGCACATTTCTGCCCGAGCCTCTTGGCACCCATTTGGTGTCACCAGCACAGACATTCAGCTCAGGAGGAACAGCTGAACTGCTCCTTCATTTGCTGAACACCCTCCATTATCGGGGAAGAAAAAAAATTAATTCTCCTTCTGCCAGCTCTACAATTCCTAATCCCAAGCCCCAAAACCCAAACAAGATTAGTTCATTCCAAAAAAAAGGAATAATGCCACAAAACACCCTACAAAGTGCACTCTGTGCAATGAGGCAACAACAATCACTGCAAAAATAAGCTCATAAAGAGCTGCAGCTCTCTCCATGTCCCTGAAGTGCAGCAGCAAGTACAGAGAGCAGATTCATCTTTGTTAGCTCAGAACCCAACTCTTAACACCTCACTTTCTACTGGATTCTTCCTCTTCAAGCTAACCTCAAGTATGTTCTTGATATCAACTTGAGGGGAAGGGAAGAACCACCTGCACAGCTCCTACAGCCAGCCAGGGAAGAGCAAATTAAAATGTTATTTCTAATCAAATCTCATTGGGGGAACAAAAAGCAGAAAGACTTCTATTCCCAGATTCAGTGTATGTTTTCAGAAGATTTATGATGCACATTAACTAAAGCTACAGCTACACCTACCGACCTCCTCACCAAAAGACGTCCAGACAACTGCTAAAAGAAATGACCAAAAACCCAACCACAAAACAGAGTGTTCTACTCTAACATTTGCCAAACACACTTGGGGGAAAACATCCAGAATTATTTTGCCACAGCAAGAGAAACACAAATTTGTCAGCAGCAGTTTCAATTTCTCTCTAGTCTATGTGCTTTCAAAACTAAGATTTTCCTTCAAGCACATTTGGGTTTTCACACCATTAAACTAATCCCTGAAGAAGTTTAACCCTGAGCTCCTGGGTTCAGATAATTAGAAGCAGGTTCTATGGAATGGTTGGAAGAGTATTTACAGGTTCTTCTGGAAAGGACTGATTCTGCAGACTGCAGTGCTGAACAATCCCTTTCCAAATAATTTGACCAGCTACAAACCCCAGTCAGTCACTTTTCCGAAACTGGCTACCTGAGAGAAACTATTTTATAAATATTTGAGCTTAAAAAGTCATATGCTGTTATTCAGACAGTTTAGTGACAGGGAGCTCAAGGAAACAATCCAAGAAAAAGCTGATTAGAAATCTGGGTGGTTTTGTTACAGAAGCTGGGCGGCTGGAATTTCTGTTAAACACAGAACAAAACATCCTTAATTTTTAAAAAAAGGGAAAAACCTATATTCATCAGCTTCTTCCTTCCAAATTTACACAGCTTGGGAAAAGCAGAAAGATCAGGTCTTTCCCCAAACTGACAGCTTTCTCACAGCATAGCCCTACTGTTCGGAGCAGCTTTGGAGGCGAACTGAAGCTCTGACAACACTGCTGGGGGGCTGGGAATCTGTGCCTGGAGTTTTGGAACCCCCACAAGAAGCAAGAAGTGGTCCAATTTACTTTTCTTAAGAAAAGTGCTCACAAATCAGTTAACTCAAACAATTCAAACTTGTGTGTAAGTGAAGTTCTCAGCAAAGGGAGGATGAACATTTCCATCCTCTCAGGTGTCTGCCAGCTGGAGCCCAGCAGGCTCCACACACACTTAAAAAACGTGGAAGTTCTGCTTCCAAATAAACAGCAAGTAACAGAAAAACTGTTTGATTGGGGATTCTTTGGAATTTCTTCTGCAACACACAGTACAGTTACAGCCAAAACAGACTCTCCTGAGGGATTACAACTCTCCACACATTTAACCTATGAAAATACCAACTCCAGCAAATTTCATTTATAAGCTGAAAAAAGCAAAACTACTCCCATATTCTCAAGCAAGCACTTCACTTATCTCTACCTTAACTGGAATCCCGCTACCTTAGGGGGTAAACAAGGAAAAGGATTTCCATGACCTGGTATAACATTTAAAGTTCTTAAATTTTTTTTTTTAATTGTGGCATTATTGTAAGCACAAGGCACCAGACCAGGCCATCTCTACACTCCGCCAGGCTTCGAAACAGAGGGAAATGCCTGTCCACAGGAATCCTGTACATATGGAATAAACTTATTTGAACAACTTTCCGTGCTGTGCTCACGTACCTTGTGCAAGTGTCCCATCAAATCTGGTTCTAAACGCTGCTTTCTTAGAAGCAATTGACCTAAGTAAAAAAAAAGGAAAATCAAATTTAAACTAAACCAGACACTGGCAAATCCTCCTATTTTAGCAGCACAGGAAAGGATTCTGATTGTAGCCATTCATCCCAGCACCGATTCCCAGTAAAAAAAGGCCACCAAAATAACATCATCTAATCAGACAGTGCATACACAGGTCTTAACTCGGGAAACCAACCTCACCCACAGCCCCACAGGAGCAATTACTGTAATTATTTCAGGTGTAAATTACAACGTACACGATGCCACCTGGTATCACATGTCCAGCCCCCTGTTAAGGCACAGGTTAGTTAACATCCTTAATGCTGAGCCTCAGCCCCTGGAGCACAGAATTCCAGCCTGACACGCCACACTCCCCCATCACCTTTAGTGCTCCCAGAGCAGACACTCCCGGAGGGCTCCTTGCCCCGGTTTCCTCTGCTGCTCTCACTCAGCCAAAGGCAGGAGCGACCCAAGGCAGCAGCGGGAGCAGTGGCCGGCCAAGCCAGCTCCACACCCTGTGGTCCCAGCAGGGGCTCTTTGGGGTGTGCGCATCCACCTCACCCTGTAAATCATGGCAGGCTAAAAATGGCCGGGTGACGAATGTGGAGGTGAAATTGTGAGCAGGGCACTTGCTCTGGGATCACTGGAGCCGCGAGCAGGGCTGTGCATAGGCCTCAGTCTCGGACACCGCAGAGGTACTAGCTGTGTTCATGTGTGACAGGAGCAAGAACATGAAGAGAAAAGCCCTCCTTGGGTAGGAAACAACCCCCAGTGCAGCCGGCTGCCACCTCTGTGTGCCATTAGCTTCACATTTTTTTTTTATGGCCCGGCAGCTTCCGGTTACCATGGAGTGAGGCAGCGCAAACACCATTCCCAGCTGGCACGAAATGCGATCCCGTGATTTCACTATTCATAGCTCTGACATGATAAAGCTAAATTAAGCAGGAACTCTTAACTTCTCCAAGCTCCCAGCAGTGACTACCCCCACGCTCAGGCTCTGCTAACACAGTTTCCCTATGAGGAGGGGAAGGATGTTTCCTTTATGGTAGGAGACTCCAGACCCACACACCCAGCCTGTCATCCGGAAACAAAATGGCACCGGCTCCTTCCCAGGCACCAATTCGGCCTGGCACCAGTGGGAACAAAAACTGAGTTGCTAGGGCCAAATTTAACAACTTCCTCATCTTAGGACCCACTACAGAACCCCACAGAGCAGTTTAAGCCTTGTTCCCAGGCCCATCCAGCACAGGCACCACCGTGTCCAGGAACAGAGGCAGCTCAAGGGGCACTGCCACAGCCCCACTGCCACTGGCAGCTGTCACACAGCTTGGCACCATCACCTGGCACAAGCTCCCCGGGGAGCCAGAACAGCTTCTGCAACCACCACCACCATTCCTCTCTCTTCCAATGCCTGTGGCCTGAACTGTGTGGCTAAATACCCTGAAATTCTTGCATCACCAAAGAACTCCCTGTACCGCCATAATTCTGAGGAAACCACACGACCCAAACCCCATGTTCCTGCCCTGCCACGTGCAGCCATCAAACACAGCTCAGGATACTGTAAACTTTTCCAGAAATGGAGAAAAAGTTCAAGGGCTCCGTGGCTGCTCAAACAATTAACGAGTTGCAACACGACAAACTGTCATTTCCCAAAGACAAAGCCAAGTGAGCTGAAAAATACTCAAACTTCTGGCAAAACCACTCTATTCCTTCAGGGATACAACTATGGAACACCACGGCCTTACAACGAAAAGCATCCTCAGGCTTATCCAGTGCGGCTCAGCCCTCCCTAGGCCTCCCAAAGCAACATTTCTTTGACAGCAGAGAAAGTGGGAACAGGTAAACCACATTTAGATCAGCTGATGTGCATAGTTTGTCACATCCTGGAGTTTTATAACTGTATCTTTTTTGTTTTCTAATAGCAACACCCATGCCAGTGTTCACCAGCTTTCCTGCAGCCTCAAACATCTCACGGAGAGCCCACATGCCTGGCCTGACCCAAATGATTGTTTTCTTTAATACTTTACACACTCCTTGACTTAAACGAGCTGGAGAGAGCAGCAGACAGCTAAGTTATATTATCATAACCCCAACAGCAGAATACCCATTTTATTTACAATACCCATAAAGCCTTACTTCCATGAAAAAGAACTAGAAGTGAAGGTCAGGGCACATGGCTGCTCCAAAACCCCAGTGTCCAGGGAAGCCTCTTCCCAGACAGCATTTGCTGAAGCACTGACAGCAGAACTATGTCTTCCAGAACTCATGGAGAGGCAGGGAATTAGGAAGGATGGAAAACAGCAGGAAGTCACCAGGGTGTAACTCAGCAGAAACACAGACAGGACTCCTGCAGACAAAGAACACGGGCAGGGATCCATTGCTGCTCGCACCTGCTGCTGCCAACACAGTCTGGGCAGACACTCGGCTGCAGCCAGAGCTGCTGCTGCTCCCAGGCTTTACAGCACCTTGGAAAGGCATCTCCTTCCCAGGGCCAGGTCATTTCTTTATAGATTCATTTAGGCTGGAAAAGACTGCCAAGATTATCGAGCCCAGCCTGTGACCAATCCCCACCTTGCCATCCAGCCCAGAGCACTGAGTGCCACGTCCAGGTGTTCCTTGGACACTTGCAGGGATGGGGACTCCAAACCGCCCTGGGCAGCCCCTTCCAATGCCTGACCACCCTTTGCAATAACCTGACAGGGAAAAGGTTTCCTCTTTGGATCTCTGAACAAAAAGCATGTGAAAATGAGATAAGGGGCAGCAAGCCCTCAGCTGCCCTGGGCCTCCCTCATCCCAGGAACAGGACCCCCAACTGGAGGGGAAGGGTTCAGACCCCAGAACTCTGCAAACCCCTGTGACCAGATTGTAGCATTTCCAAATCACTCACGAGGAACAGATACCAAGGCCCATCCACTGGAGCACTGCCTCAGAAGCAGCATATTCCCAACCTTCAGCTTCCTAAGGACATTGGAGATAACTGCTCAAACTGAGCTCTTACTTGCCCTCCCTGTTCCTGCTGAAGTAGGGACAATATTCCCAGAAGGAAGGATGCAAATCAAAAATATGCAGCAGCACCCAAAGAAATGTTAGACAAAAATCACAATGCCCTAGACCCTCCAGAGGATCCTAGGACACAAAAAAGTATATTTGCAAAAGCTCTCTACAGCAACTGTCTTATTTTGTCCTCTTATCTGCTGTGAGATTGTGCAACTCACAAGAGAGGTCACAAAGCCAGCCATTTCCTCGCTCCATGCTGGGCACCTGTGAAGCTCCAGAGCAGGACACAGAGGAACCATGGAAGACTCCATGAGAAGGCACTGCTGTGTCCTAGCACTTGCTTTCCTGTGCTTGCAGCTGACTCCCTTTGAGGAAACCTGAGAAGCAAAGCTTTGAAACACCTTTTGAGTGAGTGGAGCCAAGGTTATGACACCCAATCGCTGGGAGCAGCTCTCCCAGCTCAGCACCCACCAACGGCACAGTAAAGCCCACCCAGAATGTCACACACCATCAGCATATCACACTGACACAGCATCTGCCTTAGCTCCCCACGAGAGGGAATTGTCAGGAGTCCTTCCAGAGAGTAACTGGATGATTTAATTGTGCTCTCAGGAAAAGCAGCCTGAAAACGTCCATTTGCTGACGTGATCCTGCAGCCTCTGCACTGCTGAAGCAATAAGGCTCTTCTCTTCCACCACCCGCTACAAGACAACCCAGAACATCTTCCAAATGGTTTTTAATTGCTTATTTCAAGGAACAAACCTGTTCTTGTGCCACAGCACCTGGCACATCACTGTGCACATAAAAATCAAGGAGTCCCCCACCTCTGACAGGTCCTGAGAGGATGCTGTTGCATACACACCACACACACGAGTTCACCTGCTCCTCCCAAGGCAGGGCATAGGGAATGGCTTCACACTGAAAGTGGGTTTGGATCAAAGATTAGGGAGAAATTCTTCCCTGTGAGGGTGGTGAGGCCCTGGCACAGGCTGCCCAGAGAAGCTGTGGCTGCCCCATCCCTGGAAATGCCCAAGGCCAGGTTGGACAGGTCTTGGAGCAACCTGGGAACCATGGCAGGGGATGGCACTGGATGAGTTTTATGGTCTCTTCCAACCCAAACCATTCCATGATTCTGTGATTCTATGCAGCACGGCTTATTCCAGACTTATCACGTCACTTTCTACACAAACACCCAGAAACCAAGAGGACAATTACAATCACCTTGGGTTGGCTTTGAAATGCATTTGCAGAAACCTCAAACACGTTCATTTCCCCAAAACAACATGAACTAGCAGAAAAAGCCTTTATCGGCCCAAGTAAAATCAAGACTCAGGCTCCACATGTGTGTCTGAGCCACTGCAACGCCCCTTCTGCCACATCGCCTGAAGTTCAGCCGAACTTCACGTTAAAGCAAGACGCAGAGCGGGCAGCGTAAGAGTACACATCCCTCCTGCTGCACCGGGAAACAGGCGGTGCCGAGCGCCGGTGCGGGAGCCACACACCAACTGGGGCTGGGACGCGAGGTCACGGCTGCGGCCTCCCCGAGCTGCCGCTCCCGCAGCCCCGGCCCCGCCCGCCTCCCGAGCCGCCGGCAGCACGCGGAGCCCCGGACATCGGGATGGGACCTCCGGGACAGACCGACGCAGGGAGGAAACTCCGGTGGCGCGGCCCAGAGGCGGAGGACAGGGATCTCCGGGAATGGGACAGAGGAACAGTCTGCGAAGAGCCCAGCGGAACACGAGCGGCCTCGGGAAAGGCCCGGGCGGGCCCAACCGGCGCCGGGGCCGCGAGGAGGCGCCAAGGCCTGGCCGGGCCCAGGCCCACCACGAGGCGCCGCTGGGGCCGGGCCAGAGCGGTCGCGGGAGCAGCGAACGAGCCTCGCCCGGGGACATGCGGGGCCACGACACCGGGGAAGGGGGGGGGGGGGGGGGGGTGCAGCGCCGCGGTGAGGCCCAGGAGGGGCGGGAGGGGGGAGTGGGCAGAGGCGGGGCGAGGCGGCTGCTGATGGCTCGGGGAGGGGGACGGGGGTAAGGAAAGCTCCCGGTGGCAGCGCGCGGGGCGGGGCAGGGACCCCGCGGACTCCCCGATGTCCGTGCACTCACCGGCGCCGCTTCGCCGCGGCCCCTCCGCACCAGGCGCCCCCTCCGCCTCCGCCTCACGCACTTCCGGCCCGCGCGCGCGCTCTGCCCATCCGCGGGGGCCGCCGGGAGCTGTAGTCCGGCCCACTCTGCGCGCTCCCCGCCCGGCTGCTCCGCCGCACTATAGCTCCCGGCGGGCTTTGCGCACGCCGTTCCGTCACTTCCGCCTCCGCCCATGGCGCGGCGATGCGCGCAGCCCTTCCGGCGGGGAGCGGGACCGCGGGCGGGAAATGGCGGAGGGGGTGGTGACGGGGCCCGGCCCGGCCCGGCCTGGCCTGGCCTGGCGTCCTCCGCCGTGTGGGCGGGCGCGGCGCGGTTCCTCGCCGAAGGGGCCTTGCGGGGCCTCTCTCGTCCAGCCCTAACGGTGCGGGCTCCCGGTTTGTCCCACGTGCGGCTCCTGAGGGCCCGGGAGGGGAGGGGCAGCCCTCGGACAGGGCCCTGCTTGCAGGTGGGACCGCAGGGATGAGGCCCCTCACACCCATCGCCGGGACGGAGCTGATGGAGTGGGCAGCGCTGGGGGCTCGGCCGGGCGCGGGGGCGAAGCTGCCCCGCTGCTGTGGGGGCCGGCAGAGCGCCCAGCCCTGTCCTGCCCTGCCCTGCCCTGCCCAGCACCGAGGCGCGGGCACGGACCCGCCCAGTCCCCTCCCCGGACTCAGAGAGGCACGCCGAGGGCATTGTCCACTTTTAATTGTTGTCAAAGGTTGTCTGGATGCATAACACTGTCACAAGGGCACAGAGCAGCGTGGTGCCGGCCGGGCCCGGGGATACCGGACACACGGACATGCGGGGGAATGTGGGGACAAGGAGCTGTGACCCCCACCTCCCCGAGCCCCCCAGAGCATCCCCACGCCCGGCCGGCTCTATTTACAGTATTCACAGACGTTGTACCCAGCGAGTTAAATAACTACATCATTACACCACACGTCTGGGGCGGCTCCGGCAGGCTGCGAGGGTGGGCTGTCAGTCTGATAAGGTGCATATTTAAAATAAAAAACCCAACAAAACGAAATAAAAACGAGAACAAAGAGAGGAGCCAGGCGTCCTTGCCGGGGTCCCACAGCCCCCGGGCGCCCGGGAGGAGCAGCAAGGGTCGTGTTCTGATGACAGCTACGGGTCTGCATGGGCCGCCGCCAGGGTCACGGCACGGGCAGTGGCCCCTGGGAACATCGGCCAGGCCCTCACAGCACCTCTGCGGGTGGGGAGAGCAGTGTGAGCCTGAGGTACGCACAGCGCCGTCCCCCCACACCCCTCCCGCTGCTCACCTGTCACCTGCGGGGGCTTCACCACGGCCTGCTTGAGGAAAGGCTCCTTGTCGCCGAAGGGGATGATGCTGCCGGGGCTACCACCGTTGTGGGAGAGATCCCGCAGCTCCTTGGAGCCCTCGGTGCCCGAGAAGCCGTTCTCATGCTTGCTGGGCTGCACGCCATTCACCAGGGCCGCTGCCTCCTTGGAGCTGCGGGATGGGAGGGCTGGGCTCAGCCCCAGCCCCGCTGCCCCCCGGCACCCCCAGTGTCCCCGTGCTCACCTTGGCTGCAGCCCCTCGCCCACCAAGGCCTTCGTTCCCCCTGGTGTCCCTGCGCTTGGGGTCTCTGTCTCCGGGAGCTCCTCTGCCTTCGGGATTGGCCCCAGGTGCTTCTCGCGGCCTGAGGACATGGCAGAACCTGGCTCAGCCATGGCCCAGACCAGACCATGGCTGGGGGAAGTAGGATCCTGGGGTGCCCACACACCTGGGACATCTTCCTGCTCAGCTGCTTTCCCATTCACCACCTTCTTGTCCTCCTTCTTCTGCAGGGACAGGAGAGCTGTGAGGGTCTGCGGGCAGGGGCAGGAGGGCTCTGTAGAGTGCCCCAAGTTCCCTGTGCCCCGGGACAGACGACAGGCTCCCACCTTGGTGTCTGCTGCATCCGACTTGCGCGTCCTCTTCATGATCTCCTCCAGGCGCTGCAGTCACAGAGGGGCTCACAGAGGGGCCCTGGCCACCCAGATCTGCCCCTGGTGCCAGGCAGGATCCCTCCAGGGAAAAACCTGCTGTGCCCCTGCCTGGAGGAGCCCCCCACCCTCACCTTCTTCCTCTCCAGCCGCTCCTGCTCCTCACGCTGGAAGTGCTTCTCCCGCTCCAGGCGCTGCCGCTCAGCCTCTTCGCGTGCCCTGGCCTCGGCCTCTTCCTTCTGTGTCACAGCAGAGGGGGAATGGATGAGATGCGACAGGGAGGGATGGGATGGGGCAAGGACCAGGGCAGGGACTGATGGGATGTGCTGCCTGGACAGCTCAGCACAGCCCTGCCCCATGTTCTCTCCTGCCACCCTGGGCCTTGAGGCGCTGGGCTGGTTCTCACCCATTCATCCCCCAGAAGAACATCCCTGCCTTCCCCCTCCATCCCTGCCTTTGTCCCCCCATCCCCTGCAGCCCCTTTCCTCCACACCCTGTCACCCCAACCTGTCTCTGCAGCCGCTCCATCTCCTCTCGCTCGGCTCGGGCTCTCTCCTGGGCCTCTCGTTCCTCCTGCAGCCGCCGCTCCTCCTCCCGTTGCCGTGCCAGGGCCTCCCGCCGGCTCTGCTCCTCAGCCGCCCGCTGCGCCCGCTCCTCCTGCGCCCGCCTGCGGGGAGGGAGCCCTTAGCACGGCAGGAGGCCAGGGCTGGGGGCTAGGGGGATAACACCCACCTCTCCTGCTCCTCCTGCTCCCGGCGCTCCCGTTCCTCCCGCTCCCGCTGCTCCCGGGCCTGGCGTCGCTTCTCTGCCAACAGCCGGGCAGCCTCCTCCCGGTCCGTGGTGCCGGCGGAGGGTCTGGCTGGGGGGCTGGCCGGCACAGGGCCGGGGGCCGTAGGGACTGGGTGTGCTGGGGGAGGCAGGCAGCGTCAGGGCTGCTCTGGCTTCTCCCAGCCTCACGGCTTCCCTGGCCACACTGTACCCACCTGCTGTCGGCTCTGCGGACACCTTGGGGGGCTCAGGAAGGGCCGGGGGTGCCAGACCCCGCTCCTCCTCCATCCTCTCCCGCACCTTCGCCTGGCTCTCCTGCTCCCCCCGCTCCTCCCGGGCCCTGGCCCGCACCTTGGGGGAGGAATGGGCACTTCGAGGCAGGGGTGGCTTGTGGGGAGAGCTGAGGGCCGGGCTGGGGGACGCCGGCCGGGCCTTGGGGGTGGCAGGGGACGAGGGACGGTTCTTGGGGGTGGCAGGGGATGAGGGACGGTTCTTGGGGGTGGCAGGGGACGAGGGACGGTTCTTGGGAACGGCAGGGGATGAGGGACGGTTCTTGGGGCCAGGGCTGCAAACAGAGCAACAGACCGTGTTAGTGGGGCTGGGGCAGCCCCCGGGTGGGGTCAGGGGCTGGGAAGCCTCGGGGTAGGAGGTCCTGACCTGCTGTCAGCCGCAGGCAGGAGCCGGGGCTGTGCTGCCGGCAGTGCCTGCCGCTTCTTGAGGCTGCGCTCACGGGACAGGGCACTGCGCTCCTTGGCATTGTCCCGATCCTTCTCCTTCTTCTCCTTCTTCTTCTGCCCCGGCCAAGGACAGACAGAAATGGTGTCAGCGCTGGGTGCTGGGCTCGGCCGGAAGCCACGCTGTGTCCCACAGCTGCCCTGGCACCCAGGGTCCCGTGGGAGGTGGCACTCACGGGCGAGGGCTCGGTCTTGCGGCGCGGCGTCACATCAGGGCTGGCAGCGGCCGCCTTCCGGCGCTCCCAGCAGCGGTGTGGCAGGCGGTGGTTGTGGCAGGGGCTGAGGGGGCTGGCAGAGGCTGAGCGGGGACACACAGGCACTGGGAGAGGAGTGACCATGGTCAGGACAGAGCCAGCACCAATTCCAGCTCCCCACTGACTACAGACTCCCTCATCCCGGTTCCCTGCCTGTGCCAGGACCCGGGTGTCCCTGACCCCTGGGGGCTCACCCTGCTCCTTGCCATTCCCAGCCAGCGTCACAGCGCTCCGGCTGCGCGCAAGGAAGGACAGGGTGGGCGTCATCAGCCGGTCCACGATGCTGCTCTCCCACGGGCTCAGCTGCAGGCTCCGGTCTGGGGAGGAACAGGGGCCATTAGTGCGCCACAAACCTTCAGACCCCAGTCCTGCCACCGCTGGGAGGGAGCAGCCATGTGTCTGCAGCAGTACCATGGCGCATGCACAGTTTCAGGAATGCCCAGAGCTTGGACGTGCTGGGGAGGGGTCCCCACGACCCCAGGCAGCTGGAAGGGTCCCCACTGCCTCACACAGCTGAGCAGGATGAAGGGTCATGCGGGCCCAAGCATGCGCGGGCGGCTGGGCACCTGTGGGACGGCGCTGTGGCATGATGACAGTGGGATCCCTGTGTCCTGTGGACACCACAGTCACCGTGTACCAGTGGTGCTGGGTGCCACGCTGATGACAGCAGCCCTTCCACTCTGCCCTCTCCTTGTGCCCAGCAATGGCATCCCTCTGTGCTCCTGCCCTGTGTGACCAAGGCTCTGGCACGTGCCAGCTGCCCCACAGTGTGCCCTCATCCTGCGGGAGCTGTGCTGAATCACCAAGCATGCCCCAGGAGCCAGACCAGGCTCACAGCACTCACGGAACGGCGATGCCCGACCACACAGCTGGCTCAGATGGGCACGGGGCTGCCACCGGCTGCCCTGCAGCACGTGTCACCAAACACCCCACGGCGCATGGGAAGCACCCATGGAGACAGGGCCCTTCTGCCCCTCTCCACTGGGCATCATGCCAGGGGCAGCACCAGCTGCCGGGAGGGGAGAGCACAAAGCCATGGGTGCTGCGGGGGGACAGGATGGCAGGTCTGGCACCGGCCCAGGGAGATGCTGCTCCCACCCGGGCACTGCTGACAGCCCCCAGGTGCCTGTCCCTGGGCTGAGCCCCAGCACAGGGCGGTGGGAGCTGCCTGCGTCACCGCAGCCACCGGCGTCAGCTGCTCTGGCTATTTATACCCATCCGGGAAGGCGCCCATCGCCAGGCAACCCTGAAACACAACAGCAGCCCCGGCACTGGACACATCCCTCTGTTGGACACATCCCTCCGGCATGGCTGCAGCCCTGGGCAGCACTCCCAGGGCCAGGACGACCTTGCAGCACCATGGCCACAGAGCTCTGTGGCACCCAGCCCCAGGAGCCTGCGGGGACACCGGCACTGTGCCCAGCCCCAGCAGGGCCAGTGACAGGCAGCCCCTCTGTGGGTGCACTGGCACCCACTGGAGCTGCCCTGAGGCAGGGAGCCAGGCTCCCATCCCCATCCTGGCGCCCCACGGGGCTGCCACCACCCAGCCATTCCTCCTCCTCTTCTTTCTTCTCCTCCCAGCCCACACAGCCTCAAGGAGCCACCGGCCGGTTCCAGCCTCCTCCCGCAAACAGCAAACGGCTTCTCCTCTCTCCGCGGACACCTGGGGATGGGGGACCCTGGCCTCGGGGGTCCCCAGCGCTGGGCGGGGGCCGGGCTGTGCCCCCTGCGCTGGGGCAAACGCAAAGGGCTCTTACTTCTACTGGGAGAGTTCCAGAGGGTGGCGGAGGATTTGGAGAGCCGCTTGTTGATTATAGAGTCGACGTGTTTGGGGAGGTTTACAGCGGACACCGAGCACCGGCTCGCACCTGGAGGAGGGAAAAGACACAAGGGCATTAAGGTCCCGGGGCCGGGGCCAGGCCCCCCACATGCAGCATGCACGGCCGTGCCAGGGCACTGGGGCGGAAGTGGAAGGACCAGGGGAGATGCTGGAGTCCGGGGACACAGCATAGAACGGGGTAGGAGATGCTAGAATCCAGGGATATGGCACAGACTGGGGCAGGAGATGCTGGA
>NW_024582087.1:3130412-3169020 GCF_017639235.1 Corvus kubaryi | reverse complement strand
TGCTAGAATCCAGGGATATGGCACAGACTGGGGCAGGAGATGCTGGAATCCAGGAACATGACATAGAATGAGACAGGAGATGCTGGAGTCTGGGGACATGGCACAGACTGGGGCAGGAGATGCTGGACTCTGGGACACAGCAGAGAGTGGGGTCAGAGAAGATACTGCCATCTGGGGACACAACACACAGCACTGGCATTCAGTATGGCAGTGTCTGAACCCTGCAGGGTCATGCTGGGGTCATGCAGGGATCTCATCCTCAGAGAGCCAGGGCGGCTCCCAGGCCCCGCTACAACAGTCTTCCCAAACACAGTCCTGGGAATCGGGAGTGGGTGGCCGGGGACCTCGGCAGCACCAGGCGAGCATCCACCCTGGGGGAGCAGGGTGAGGGCAGCAGGTCCAGACAGACACGAGAAAACATCATACCAGTGCTGGGTCACTACGGCACTGCCAGGACAGTGCTGGTGGCTGGCAGCACCTCCACAAGTAGCTGGGATCTCCCCGCCCTGGCCGGGCTCCTCTGGACAAAACAGTCAGGGAAGCTCAGGGGCGGTGGAGGCGGGAGATGGTGAGTGACAGCTGGCAGCAGCTCCAGCGGCACATCCCAATGGGAGGTGGCAGGGGAAGGTGTCCCCCTTGCCAGACCCTGCCAGGTGCTGCACCACAGACACAAGGGGCTGCCCCCGAGTGTGCCATGAGCCACAGTGGCACACACAGCACCGAGACAGGTGTACTCAGAACATGGAGCCTGTACGCACAGCCCAGCCAGGTACAGTCGGGCACGCAACACCTGTACACACATGGCACTGGGCACACCGTGCCAGTACGCGCAACCTGGCACACAACACCTGTACACAGCCCGGTCAGGTACAGCCAGGAACACAACACCTGTACACAGTCTGGCCAGCTACAGCCGGGGCCACAACAGCTGCCCCATGGCACATGAAGGCCAGACAGTTCCCAAATACACAGCGCTCCCCTCTATGTCACCATCCATACCAGAGAGTGCTAGCACCTGCCAGCACAGCACAGCACAGCAGTCAGGGGACAGTGGAGACATGTCCAAGTGCTGAATCGTGCAGGGTGTCCCTGAGAAGCCCCCAAGGAGCAGGACCAGCTTCTGCAGCCACATATACAGCCACGGTCACCCCCACACTGGACCTGGAGGGGCCAAACACTGCCCCCACCCAGCTGGGGAACAAGGGCACACGCCGCAGCACAGACCCCAACCAGAGCTCGCAGAGGCCTTATGCAGCTCCACAGCCCCTGGGGCCAGGGGCTCTTCATGGCTGCTGGAGACCTGGCAGCATGGCCATGGCATGCTGAGGCAGCCAGGGCTGTCCCCACGCAGGTCCCTGAGTGGAACAGGGACTGTGACACACAGCCTCCAGCTTACACATAGCCCCACAGGAGCAGGGAACAGCCACAGCACCCCATCAGTCCCCAGCACAGCCCAGAGTGATGGCAGCATGACCCCACCAAGTGGGGCTGAGCTGGGTTTGAGGGTTGGCAGAGAGATGCCCAGCTGCCCTCACTGCCGTCAGAGCCACAGGGTCCCAGGTGCCTGTGCCCCGCCCGGCACTCACCGTCCTTGTGCGCAGGGGAGCCGTGGTGCAGGGCCCCAGCCCAGGACCACCGCTGCTGCCGGATCTCTGCCCACGTCTTCTTGACCGACCGCTGGATTGCTGCCTCATAGCGCTCCTGCCCGAGGGAGAGGGACAGGCTGAGCCCGGTGGCTGCAGGAGTGGGACTGGGGCCAGCCAGAGCCTCCCAGCATGAGGCCGTTGCAGCAATGGGGATGCTTGGTGCTTGGAGGGAGACAGGACGGTGATGCCTGCCCTGGCCAGGGCACACGTGCCAAGGAGCTGGGCACGGTGCAAGCTCTGCACCATGAAGGAGGGGCAGCAGAGGATGGGCACAGTGGGCAGCTCCCGAAGGGCTCATGAAGCATCTCCTGAAAGGACTGATGGAGCCATGAGGACTCCTCAGGGACTGCAATCCATGTGCTGCCCCAGCCCTCTGTCCACTGCACCCATGATACCCATCCCCATCCCCACCTTATTCTTCTCCAGCTTCTGCCTCTGCCGCTCCTCCAGGACCGCCCGGCGCTTCTCCGCTCGCAGCCGCTGCTCCTCCAGCCGCTTGCGCCGCTCCTCCAGCTGCTTCTCCCGCAGCAGCCGGGCCTTCTCCTCCTTCTCCAGCCATAGCACCCGCTTAGCAGCTGTGGGGGGCAGTGGGATCGCACCGGAGGCACAGCCCTGGGCAGCCCCGTGATGGGACCGCATGCCCATGCCGGTGGTGTGGGGCCACAGGCTGGCTGCGGCCAGGGCACGCGGCCGGGCTTGCGGGGCAGGCAGCATCACGGCCGGCTGGCCGGCCGGCGAGGGAGGGGTTTGGGCCAGGACAAAAGGGAGGCCGGGAGCCCGCCAGGAGCCCGCCGAGCCGCGCGGTGAACAATGGGGGAATGAGGGTGGAAAGAGCGCAGGGACAAGGAGGCCCCATGCGCGACGCAGGGGCCCCACTCGCCCGCTGCCCCCAGCCACTGTGGGGCTGCCTGGGGCTGCCTGCACATGACAGAGCTGGGCACCAGGCTGGTGGCACCTGCACAGACCCGGGGAATATCCAGAGCAGGGAGCAACAGTGTGTTGGTGGGTCAGTGGCCTGCCTGGGGGTCAGTGGTGTGCCGGGGGGTCAGTGGTGTGCCCAGGGGTCAGCAGTGTGCTGCGGAATCAATGGTGTGCCCGGTGGGCAAAGCTGCCAGCACCACCGTGTCCGCCTGGGCTCAGCTCATCACAGCTAATGGGATTGCCCATGACCCAGCAAAGCTCCTTAGCCCCTGCCTCCCCCCCATCCACTTTCCCTCCCAGCCCCATACCCAGGTACTTGGCCCGTTCCTCACGCCGCTCTTTTGCCTGCTTGTGCCTTGCCTGGGCTTTCTGGGCATCTGCAGAGGGGAAACACTGTCAGGGTAGCACCCAGCTCCACCAGGCATCCAGTGGTGCTCACAGGGTGCAGCATCACTGGAGCACCACAACCTCCTGGCACCCACCTTGCTTGGGTCGGGGGCTGGCAGCAGGAGACGGTGAGGGGCGGTTGCTGCGGGGGGCCACATCTTTCGAGGGCCCGGCTGCGGCACCCAGGGAGCTCCTGGCATCAGGAGGAGCCCCTTCAGCGGCAGCTGGGGCTGGGGGCTGGCTCCCGTGGGGCGGTGTCTCTGCCGAGCAAGGGGCGGCAGCGTGGACGGGGACAGGCTGGCCAGTGGCATGGGGCAGTGCCTCTTCTTTGGGGTGCTCTGTCCCAGGGGGCTTGGGGGGCCCGGGGGGGGACCAGTCGCACTGGGGGGGGACACTCTGTGCTGAGGGAACCAGAGTTGCAGGGCTGGGAGATACAGGCTGTCCTGACAGTGCTGCAGTTGGAGGGCTGGGTCGGTCACGCTGAGGGGGGCTGCTCTCAGAGGGGGGCATCACAGCCGGGGGGCAGCCGGGCCGCCGCGAGGGGGGCATGGCTGCAGGGACGGGTGAGACAATCTTTTCAGAGGGGGGGATGGCTGCAGGGATGGGTGGGACGGTCTTTTCCGAGGGGATGACATCTGGAGGGCCGGGTCGGTCACGCTGAGGGGGGCTGCGGTCTCCCTGCAGGGCATCCCCAGGTGAAGGGGGCGGTGCGGAGGGTGGGGGGATGCTGTCTCCCATCGGGGATGGTGGCTTCCCTGCAAGAGGAGCAGAGCAGAACACGCGGTCACTAAACTGGGCAGCCCCATCCCCCCAAAACACAGCCCTCAGAGGGGCACAGCCCTGTCCCCCCCAAACACAGCCCTCAGGAGCAAGGCCGGGGAGGGCAGTGGGATCCCACCTCAGCCCTGCTGCTGCTGCCCCGATCCTGGGGGGCACCCGCGGCGGGTGCCAGGCGCTGGGCACACAATGCACAGAGGGACAGCCGGGCTCCGCCAGGCACTGCCACCACAAAGCTGCCCTTCATCCCCTGGCAGCTGCCGCCTGGCCCTGCCGTGGGGGGACACGGGGCCAGAGACCCCCCCATGGGCACAGGGACCCCACATTCCCCTGCAGCTCTCCCCGGGGGGACGAGGACGTCGAGCGCTTCCGCGGCACAGACAGCTCAGCCGGAGGCAGGATGGGCGCGGGCCGTGGCGTCACCGTGACAGCCCACGGCCCCCATCGAGCCACGGACCCGCAGCCATGAACTCATGGCCCAGGAATGCACACGAGGCCGCCAGACAGAGCCCCCTCCCCGCGTGGGGCCGGCCGTGGGGCAGCCCGGGGGATCACCCCCGTTCTGGATGCCCCCCAGGCAACCCGAGGGAGCCCTGAGCACACCCCAACACGGTGCCAGCGCCTGGCAATGCCACAGCACGTGCCCTCTGTAGAAGTGGTGACGGAAGTGTCTGCAGTGACAACAGTGATGGTGACTCCCCCGGCCCCCATTATCAGCCCTTTGCAAACAAATCCTTCAGTACTTGCCAGGATCCCAACTCCAACCCCCACGCAGCGGCGGCACCAACACTCCTGGCCGGAATGATGCCAGAGCCATCCCAGGACACACCGCTCCAGCCCACTGGGCACCACTGCAGAGTGAGCCCCCAGCTGCAGGGGGGATGGCAGAACCCCAGCGAGCAGCACCCACCACCAGCTGATGTCACGCGCCGGCTCAGCCGTGTTTGCAGAGCTCTCCACAACCCTCAGCGAGGGGCAAAGTGTGGGCTCTGCAAACACAGCCGGCGCCGCTCCTCACCCACCCCATGGCTTCTCACCCACCCCATGGCTTCTTACCCATCCCATGCTGGAGCACTCCAAGCCAGGGTCAGCCCAGGCTACCCAGAGAGGCATTGCCAGCCCCCTGCACTGACAGCATGGGCACACCCCAGGTCCCCTGGTCCCCTGGTCCCCAGAGAGGGGCTGGGGGTGCTGCTGCAGCCCCCCAGGCCAGGACTGTGTTAACAGGGTTCCTCCACCCTGGACTCTGTGAGGACACAGCCAGCCCGGGACACAGCCAGCCCTGGCCGCCCCGCAGACCTTCCGGGTATTTTCTGCTGCAGGAAGCCGGCCCATCCCCTGGCCCTGATCCTGCACATCCCATGTCCCCAGCGCTGCACCCTGCAAGGCAGCCAGCGGTCTGATGAGGGGCTGGGACTGGGGGGTCCCCTGCTCTGTCCCCCCAGGGCTGCCCCAGATGGGCATCCATAGGCAGCAGGGCTTGGCAGCTCCCAGGTGCCAGATCCCAGGATGGCACCTGCAGTGTCACCACGTGTGTGCCAGTTGGGAGGGGTGACCCTGGGACCACTGTGGTAGCACAGCCAAGTGCTGCCCAGAGGGCTGAGCAAAAGCATCAAGGCCAGGCTGATCCCCTGAGCAGATGGAAATACCTCAGAGAGCCCTGGACGTGTGGGGAGCACTGGCAGGGGACAGTGGGTGCCTCCTGCCACCCCACACAGCCAGGCACAGAGCCCTGGGCAGGATCTGCCCTGCCCCACTGGCCAGAGAGACAACAACACCTGTGGCCAGGGCAGGGCTGTGGGCATGGCCAAGACCTCCAGGCCCAGCCAAGACCCCCAGCGTGGGGCAGGGCCAGCCCTGCCGCCATCTGTCCCTGCCGCTGCTCCAGCACGGCAGCTGCCCTGAAACCCAACGCTGCCTGCGCCCAAGCGGCGCGGGCGTCCCCTCTCCCCCAGCCAGGGCATTCCACAAGGATTAGCTCTGGTCCCCCCAGACACACAGGCACGGCTGCCCCGCAGCACCCAGCCCGGGCGAGCCTGCATGGCACCGGCCCCACTGCTGCCACCGGGACGGTGCCGTGCCCAGCACAGGGCGAGGTGCTGCCCTCAACGCCGCATCACCCAGCTCATCCTGCTCCTCCCATGGGTCCCTTTGGCACTGGTGCCTATGCCACCGAGCACCAGCGGCACCTCCGGCCCGGCAGTGCCCGGCACAGCACAGTTCCTTGACCAGCACATGGCAAGGGATGCTCAGCCAGGCGGAGGCAGATCCCCGGTGCCGTGAAGCGAGAGCACATCGAGGCCCACGGGCACTGCTCGGACCAGCGGCCCTCATTAACTGTCCGCCGTACACCCCTGCAGGGCACTGCCCATAAGATCGGGGGGGCACCCTCCTGATGTCACCTCAGCTCCCCCCAGCTCCGTATCCTTGTGTTCCCGCTCCACAGCTCCTCGTGCAGCGCCCAGCAGGGCAGGGGTCATCAGCCAGGGCCCACCCCTGCCCCAAGGGCCAGAAGAGCAGGGCTGGTGGTGCAGTGGAGGTCATCGGTGACCACTACTAAACCACCCGCTGTGACACCCAAAGGTGCTGGTGTCACAGCGCCCAGCCACCCTGGCCATTGCACCAGTCCCTGCTGTGCCAAGGACAAGACCTTGAGGCCAGCCCCAAGAGCCACTGCTGGCCCTGCAGGGCTGCTCCCCACAGCCCGTGGGGACATCCATGTGCACAATACACCCTTGGGCCTTTCCTGGTGCAGTTGTGCCCAGCTGCCTCCCCCGCCTTGACAGCAGCCCCACGGGAATGAGTCTCTGGGTCTCTTGTCCCAGCAGGTCCCGGTGCAGAGCAGGAAATCAGCCGTTGCTCCAGGGCAGGGATTGCTCTGTGGGTGCTGGTGGCCACTCTGAGGCCACCAGAGCACTGTGGGATGCACCGGGATGCTTCAAGCCCTGGGGGTGCTCCAAGCCCCAGTGCTGCCCCTGATCCCACCCCCGCCTCAACATTCAGATGTGCCTTGAGGCTCAGCCCTGCCCTGTCCCACCCAGCGCCTGGGATTCCCCTGTGCTGCAGCAACACTCACACCTGGATGACAGGGACAGTGAGCAAGCGCTCCTGACACATCCCTGGCACGTCCACAGCACATTCCCAACACGTCCCCACTGTGTCCTGTCTGCAGGCACAGCACTGACACGCACCCTCAGTGACAGCTCACATGCCTGGGCAGGGAGCCATGGGCAATGCCAGCAGCCCCCACCTCGGGGGTGGCCAGTGCCACCCTGGCAGCCGCCATCAGCAATGACACCCTGCCTAGAATGGGGACAGCCACCTGCAGCCTGTCCCCAGGCACACGGGCACTGTGACCCATGGCTGGCTCCTCTCCCCGCCAGCTTGGAGCCAGTGAAACACAGCTGGCAGCTGGCTGGGCTTCAGCCCACGGTGCCCCACCACTGCCCACAGCCCCGCTTTGGGGGACAGGCCTCCGGGGACAGGCTGGAGCAAGCAGGAGGGGGCAGACAGCAGGGCCCCTGGGAGGACATAACCAGGTGCCAGGCAGGAGAAAGAGGCATATCCAGCCCTCTTTCCCAGGGCTCGTGTCCTGCCAAGGCTCTGGGATAGGCATATGGGGGGCAGCCATGGGGGAACTGCACCAGCCCCTGGGCCAGGGCAGAGATCATTGAGCTCCCGCAGCACTTCCGAGCCAGCAGTGACATGCCGAGCTGGAGAGCAACAAGGGGAACTTGGGATCTTGTGGTGAGAGTGAGGCCAGAGCCAGGGGGTTTCCAGGGTTTAAAACACAGGCAGAGGAAAGAGCTGGAGCTGCTGCTGGCCCCAGCACCCCCACAGCAAACTGTGGCTGTGGTCACAGCGCAACCCCAAACAGCCCGAGGGCAGGGGCAGGAACACCTGCCCACCATCCATCTGGCACGCTGGCAGTGGCGACAGGAGGTGCCCTCGTCCTTGGGGCGACCCATGTGGCGGTTCACCAGTGCCCAGGGCAGCCAGCCCAGCCACACTCCTGAAAACCTGTCTGCTAGCATCATGCTGGGAAACAGAAACCTGGCTGGAAGGCAGGGCATGGGGCTCTGCACCTGCCAGCATCCAGCCCCTTGGGGAGCAGGTCAGTATCCCCAAAAAACAGGTCCTGTGCCTCACAACATGGATGTGGCACCTACCAGGGCTGGGGCCATGCAGGATCCAGGTCCATTCCCAGCAGGCTGCCTGTGGGGCTGCCCAACCCTGCCCAGAGCCCTCCAAGGAGAGAGAGCTGTGCTAACTATTTTGGACATGGCACCACGGGACTGTCACATCACCACTCTGCACGTCGCATCACGTTGCTCTGACGGTTTCACAGCAGCAGCTCCCGCGCTGGGAGAACTCCCGAGCTGCTGCTCCCAAACACAGGCACTGGCGGACAACCAGCTCACCCTCCCTCTCCGCCGTGCCAAGGTAGAAGGGCTGGAGAAGCTGGGAGAAACCTGGATACAAACAGACCTCTACCTGCTCCCTGCCTTGGCCCTTGTCCCTCTGTCCACTGCATCCCTCTGCCCACCTGGGCAGCTCCCCAGGTCACACCCTGCCCTGGCTGCCCTTCACGAGTTTCTGGCCTCCGGTGCCACTGGCTGCCCCACACCATGGTGGGTCCTGGCCCCTAGACTGAAATCCCATCCCTGCTGGTGGATCCAACCCGCTCTAGGCAGCAAGACAGGGAGCAGCCCACGCTGCCCGGTCATGCAGGTCACCTACATGGGACAGGTCAGGGATGGACCCTGAAGGAGGACATGGTGCAAAGCTGCCCGCGCTCCTTCATCACCATTCTGTGCTCACAGTAGAGCAGCCAATGACCCACCCAGGTGTGCGGGGAGCCCAGGGTAGCCGGGAGCAGCCAGCCCTGGTCCCCGGGCAGCGACAGCATCGAGTGGGCAGGCCACGGCGGGCGGGAAGGCGGCACAGGCAGAGAGCGGGACTCAGACAACATGTCTGGCGCAGGACGCGTCGTTCGGGCAGTGACGCCAGGACCCGCGGCCGATTGGTGCAGGAGCCACCGGTTTTCAGCACCGCCGGGAGCCGCAGCCATCCCTCCCTCTCCGCGGGCCCGGGCCGTGGGCGATGGAGCACTGGGGCCGAGGGGGAGGGGAGCCGCCTCTCCTCTTCCTCCCGCGGTGGGAAGCGGCTTCGCCGCGGAGCTCTGCTTAGTCACAGCGAGCACTGCGCTGGAGCCCCGGGAGGCAGCGCCAACCCCGGCCCCGGCCCCGAGCACGGCCCCGCCGCCGCCGCCCTCCCCGGTTCATCCCGGGGCAGCGGGACCGGCCCTGCCGGGACGAGCCGCGAGTCCACGCGGCGGGGCGGGGGCGGCCCCGGGCGGGGGGCAGCGGGTGCCTCCCACAGGGGGCATCGCCCACCGGCCGGCGGGGACGAGCCGGGGCAGCGCCGGCGCCGCCACCCTCGGGGCTCCCCAAGGGCAGTCTCCTTGCACCCCCCACGGCGGCGGGGCCGGGGCCGCTACGGCCCTCCCCAAGATGGAAGGGCCGTGCCCGGGCTTTGTCCCTCCCGGGAAGCCGCCCCGGCCCCGGCAGCGCGTTTGCCCCCCCCCCCTCCCCCCCCGGCTCCTCCACCGCCTCTCCGGGCCGCCGCCCCGCTCCGCTCCGCCGCATTCCGCGGACCCGGCCGCCGCATCTCCGCCGGCACCGCCGGCCGCATCCCGCACCCCCCGGCAGACCCCGCACCCCCGGGCCCCATCCCGCAGCCCCTCGGCCGCATCCCGCACCCCGACTCCGTGCGGCCCCGCCTCAAGGGAGGGGGCCCGGGCGCCCCCCGGAGCGGGTACCGGCCCCGGTGCCGCCGCGGATCCTTACCGAGGGGCTGGGGCTGGGGCCGGGGCTGCGGCTCCCGCCCGGCGCAGCTCCGCTCCATGGCGCGGCAGGCGCAGGGGCTGGCCCAGCCCCGCTCCCCCCGGCCCGCGGGGGAGGACGCTCAGCGCTCCCCGCCCCGGCCCCGCGGCTCCGGCCGGGGGGAGCGGCCGGGGGATGCTCCGCCTCGCCCCGGCTCCAGACGCGGCCCCGCAGCCCCGACCCGGCGCCGCTCCTCCCGCAGCCGCGGCTGGGACCCCGCGTCCGTCACCCGCTGCCTGCCCCCGCAGTGCTCAGCATCCCCCAGCTTTGCTCGGCCGCTCGCCCGCCTCCAGCCCCTGCTCTCCCAGATTTTGGGGCTCGCACACACATTTTACGATGCTCCAGTCACGCGCGAAGCGCTGGCTCCGCAGCAAAAACGCCCCGCCCCGAGCAGCACCTCGATGCACAGCCAGCGCCACCCGGACGAGCTGCCCCAGCCTCAGGCACCCCAAAAAGACACCGGTTTCCCATTTCCGAGCCCCACCTCAGCTGTTCGAGAGGCCTTGGAGCTGCTTCTCCCCCACTCCCCGCCACACGTGAACCTTAGTCACCGCCAGCAGCCGCCCCCGCTCGCGGGGCTCCCCCACCGCATCCCACCCTGCCCCGGTAACCGGCAGACAGCAGAGGCCTCTCCCTCTCCCCGGGCAGGAGCAGCTGCCCCGGCTCGGCCCGGCTCAGGGCTGAAACCCCTCTCGGACCTGCAAGGACGGGAGTGTAGCGGCACGGCCAGGGTAGGGGACTAGTGGGCAGGACCAGCAGTGGGAGGAACATGGCTCCAGGCTCTTCAGGGGCACCAGGAGCCAGGGACACGTCCTTGTCCACCACGGGGCCAGACTGCTCCAGGCATTCCGCAGAGTGCCCGGCTCTGGGTGTGTATATGAGCAAAGTTAGTTTTCTGCGGGCAGCACCCATCACAGATGCCTGTTTTGGGGATGATGTCACCACAGGCCAGAAGATCCCCTGGCACTCATTCTCCCTCACCTACCAGGCAAACAGGTTTACCGAAATCCCAGCCCTTTCCTTTGGAAGTGCATTCCCCTGACTCAAGGATGGGGAGTTCCTCAGTGGATGGGGTGGCCCCACTCTGTGATGCTGCAGGGGTAGCCCTACACCCAAATCACCCTAAAATCATCACCCTCCTACAGCCTCCAGGCTGGCACCCTCTCACCTGGCTCAGACAGAGCAGAGGCTTCCCAAAACTCCCAGAGCCTCACCTGCCAGCTGACTTCCCACGAGGGAATGCTGCATGGCCAAGCCTCAGCTCTGGGAGCTGGGTACCCCAGGAGGATGGCAGGGAGTGCAAAGTCCCAGTGAGCTCACAAAGCTGGGATATGCCCTGGGACAGGGAAGGGGAACAGCCCCACTCACACTGTTGCATGGCTGAGCCTCCAAGGGGCTCCGGCGGCCCTACCACCCCATATTTCCATGGCACACAAGGGATCCGGCAGAGCAGGACTGGAGCCACTCCATGACATGCTCCAAGGGTGTCTGTGGGTGGCTTCCAAAGCCTCTTTGCCTGTGGGTCCCACAGCATCACCCAGAGCAGATGAGCATCTCAAGGCTCTGGGACAGCCTGGCACTGGGTTCAGCCATGTCCATGGTCCTTCTCCCCACTGTGGGGTCAGTCTGGAGCAGGGGGCATGGTGAGGAAGGGGCAACCATGGGTGTACAGGGCCTGTGGCTGTGCTCCAATAGTGCAACATGAGAGGGCTCGTGAGCACCACACCAGCTCAAGTCGATGGGCTTATACAAGCAGGGATTGATCAATTGTTCTGCTGCAGGCAGAGCCCTGCTGTGTTGGGGTTCCTGGGTCCAGCCCCCCCATTCCCGTGGTGCTGGGAACAGCTGCCCTCCCTGAGCTGATGGAAAATCCGATGAGCTCATGATGAGCACGGCACCCAGCCCTAGCTGCTGCATGCCCCAGCACTCCCTGTGCTCCTCAGCCCTGCAGCGTGGGATGCAACACTGCCGTGGCTTCCTCAGGCCAGCCTGGGCAGGGGGCTGCACCCCGAGGCCCAACACCTGGCCCTGACACTGATTGTAGGGACCCGAAGGGATCAGCACCTCAAAGTCAAAGGACAACTACAGCCACAGCTCAGCCCTGCCAGCATGAGCTGATGCTGTGGGACTCTGGGAGCAAACAGGGATAAGGAGGGCAAACAAACCCTGCCTGCACCTCTGAGCAAAGTTCCATGTGGGACACCCCAGCACACCCGTTTCCACCTGCTCCCCATCCCTCTGCTCCCACCTCTCCTCAGCCCCAGGACTTTGCACTGGCCCCAGGCTGCTCCCACCCTGCTGCTCTGTGACATGGTGCCCACAAGGGCTGATCTGAATCCTGGTCCCCAAAACACTCCAGCTGATTCCCACTAGCCATGGGGCAGTGACCCAACAGGATCCTGGGGACGAGTGTCAGTGCCTGTGTCCTGTCCTGGGGCAGATGGATGCAATAGGAACCCATCACCAGCAGCATTTCAGGGCTACAACCAGACACCCAGCATTTTGCCATGGGGCTACGCCAGTGTCCATGGCAAATCCCGGCTGCTGCAGGACAATCCCCTCTGGGTATCAGTGACAAATGGGCCAGCAATGGGCTGAGCCACAGCAGGCTGTGCCCTGCCCTGCCACAGCTCGTGCCTGCTCTGTAATTATCCCAAGCCGCATCTGTAATTAGTGTCCTGATGTCATGGGGTCAGGCCTGGGCAGCCCCAGGCGCTCCCTGCCACCCCCACCTTGGCCTCCGGCCTCGGGGCTGGAGGAGATCACAGTCTTCCAACACCATCCGGAGGAGTTCCTGCCTGGCTCCGGCTCCCCGCCAGCATTGCTGCCAGAATCACATCCCAGCGCTGTTCCACAGCCCCCGAGCTGCTGCAGGGTTGGACCTGTCCCTCAGACCAGCGCAGGGCTTGGTCGCTCCAACAGCTGCATCTCTGCCCCCTTCCCTGCAGCATCCTGCCCGTTCCCTGGATGCTGCCTGGGAAGTAGATCCTACCTCGGAAGAAGGGTCAGGCCCTGCCCTCCCGAGCCTCCCAGGGCTGCCAGTCACCCGCTCCCTCGGCCCAGGGAATGCGCTGGAGCAGCCCGGCAGCTATAAATAGAGCCGGAGGCGCAGGCACGTGTGGCCGCAGCACACGCGGGTCCGGGCGGCCGCTGCCCCGTGGCCGGTGTGGGGCACGGACAGGGTGTGGGGCTGCAGCAGCACCTCGGCGTGCGACAGCGACGGGAGAAGGGTGAAAGCACTGGGCAGGGCAAGAGCAGTGCGGTCCTGCTCCGGGGAGATCCCAGAGCCGTGCCGGGAGGATGGAGGGGAGGCACCACACAGCTGCCACGGAGCACCAGCACTTTATTGCAGGGCAGAGAACCACCACGCTGCCCGCGGCACACAGGGTACCTCGCGTCCCTTCTCTCTGCCAGCACCTCGTGGCCACCGGCCGCCGCTAACACCCACGGAGGGGCCGGGCCGTGCCGGTGACACTGAACCGCGCGCTCAGCACCTCCGACGGCGCCCGCGTCTTCTGGCCCGGCTGCTGCCCACCAGCAAAGAGGGTGAAGGTGCCGGGCTCCAGGCGCCAGTCCTGCGCCCAGACCGCGCGCTGCTCGGCCAGCACCTGGAAGGACAGCTTGGTCTCCCGGCCGGCCAGCACGGCCACACGGCAGAAAGCCACCAGCTGCCAGCGGGGCACCGGCACGGATGACTGCTCCCAGCGCAGGTACAGCTGCACCACCTGCACGGAGGGATGGCAGTCAGCACAATGGGACCTCACAGCAGCCCCCTTGCAGGGAGAAGCTTGGGCACGTCTGTACCCCGCACAGCCGGCTCAGTGCAGAGCAGCTGTGCCCACCTCCTCGCTGTCCCGCAGCCCCGTGTTCACCAGCACCACAGACACAGAAAGGTTGGCACAGACGGGCAGCACTGGGGGGCTCAGCACCAGGTCCCGATAGCGGAAGGTGGTGTAGGACAGCCCATACCCAAAAGGGTAGAGCGGAGCCTCCTGCCCATAGTACCGGTATGTCCGTCCCTCCATGGTGTAGTTCTCCATTGGCGGCACCTGTGGGACAAGGGGCCAGTGGAACAGGGCAGGGCTGGGCAGGCACAAGCAAGCACCAGCCCTGCATCCCACAGCTGCTCCAGCCACCGAGGCAGGGAAAGGCTATGAGTGCCACCAGCAGCCCTGCCCTTACCTGGTGCATGCCTGCAGGCCAAGTGGCCGGCAGCCGGCCAGCCGGGCTGGCCCCTGCCTCGCCCAGCAGGACCCTGGCTATGGCCAAGCCAGTGGCCTGGGCAGGGAAGAAGCAGGCCAGGATGGCTCCCACGCTGTCATGTGCCTGTGCCCAGCTCACATCCAGGGGCCCCGCATTGAACAGCAGCAGAATGATGGGGCGCCCAGCGGCTGCAGGGAGGTGGCCGTCACCAAGAGCCCTGTACTGGCACTGCTGGGATGGCCCTGGGGTGTCCCATGGATGGGAAACACCTGGGCAGGTTGAGGTCCCACAGAGGCCCTACCCGCCTGAACAGCATCCTGCAGTAGCTCCAGCTGGTGCCCCGGCAGAGACAGGTCACTCCGGTCTTTTGCCTCTGTCTCCACATCTACCCCTAGGTGGGGACAGCCAAGGACAGCCTCTTACACCCCTCTGGGCAGACAGGGCAGAGGGGCACTGACCGCCTCAGAGGGGCTCATGGGCACCCCCCCTCTCCCAGAGCACTCCCCTGCCCCTGGCAGTGCCCACCCAGTGCCCTCCCGCTCCCACCTACCTGTCCCCAGGCAGATCAGCACCACGTCAGCCGCCCCCACCACCCTCACCAGCTCTGCCCGTGAGTACTGCTGGCACCGTGGCTTGCTGCAGCCCGCCGTGAAGCTGACATTGGCCCCCAGCATCTCCAGCCCCCTCCTGCACCAGGGAAGAGCAGAGGACACAGGGGCAGCTGTGCCCCAGGGTAGGGGCACAATGGGGACACGCCCCTTGCCCTGGCCACCAGCCAAGGGCCAAGCAGCTCCAGCAGCAGCCCTGGACAGTGCCCAGAAGAGAGGGACAGTGACCAGGAGAGGGGGACATGAGGTGGCACCACGCTATCTCACCGGGGAGTGTAGATGTACTGAGGCTCTGGCACTGGTGCATAGTCCCCAAACAGTACCCGGGGATTGTCAGCAAAGGGACCCACAACCTGCAGAGGGCAGAGGGGTGAGGGTGGGCACCAGCAGCCCTGTGACACCTGTGTGCCACGGGTGTGGAGCCAGCACGTCCCCCTGCCCACCCCCTTGCAGGGGCTCACCGCAAGGCGCTGGCCAGACAGGTCCTGGGCCCGCAGGGGCAGCGTTCCCCGCACATTCTTCAGCAGCACAAAGCTCTTGACAGCAGCTTCCAGCGAGAGGTTGCGGTGCTCAGGGCTCTGCACCACACTCAGGTCCAGGGAGCTGTAGGGGTTCATGGCTGGGGGGTCAAACTCGCCCAGCCGCATCCGTGTGTAGAAGAGGGGCCGGACCCGGTCACGCAGCATCTGTGGGGACCCCAACCCAATGCCCCAGTTGTGCTCGGTAGGAACAGCCCAGGCTGTCTGCCCACGCCCCTGGTCCCACTCCCCTCACTCACCTGGAGTGTGATGTTGCCCATGGCCAGAGCCTGAGGGATGCGCATGAAGACGTTGTTCCTCATGCCATAGGAGAGCTCCAGGTTGCAGCCAGCATTCACTGAGGCTGCCGTGCCAGGGAGAAGAGAGAACTCCCATCACGGCTGCGCAATGCCTGGGGACTGACCCCATGCCCAGCCCACGAGCTCACCAACTGCTGTCTCCAGGAAGGTGCGCGTGTAGTGGTGCCCCAGCATGATGAGCTCCACAGCCCCCTCGTCACTCACCACGTACCCATCAAACCCCCACTCGCCACGCAGGATGTCTGTCAGCAGCTTCTTGTTGGCACAGGCAGGAACGCCGTTGATCCTGTTGGAGAGGGGATGGGGCAGCCGGGAGAACGGGGCACTGGCCATGCCAAGGGCAGCCCAGCCCACGTGGCCCCTGCCACGCTCCACACCTGTTGTAGCTGCACATGAAGCTGTAGGAGCCAGCACGCACACACGCCTGGAACTGGGGCAGGAAGGTCATGCGCCAGTCCCGCTCCAGCACCTGCAAGCGCCACGGCAGAGCAGGGTCAGCACCTGGAGAGTCCTCCGCCCTCCTAACACCCCTGGCCCTGCTGGGCTCACCTTGGCGTTGAAGCTGAGCCTGGAGACGGGGATGTTCTCAGGGCCTCCGTGCACACTGAAGTGTTTGCAGCCAGCGCTGGCCTTGACATAACGGGGGTGCTGCCCCTGCAGCCCCTGCACGAAGCTGCGGGCCAGCTCCCCACTCAGGAACGGGTCCTCCCCATAGGTCTCCTGTCCAAGGCACAGGCGGGTCACCGCTGGGAGCCCCGTCCCCACACCCCCACAGCCTGGCAAGCCATGGCCACGTCCAGCTGGTCAGCCACGGTCCAATCCCAGCCAGGGGACACCCTCCCAGGCTGGCACCTGGTTCCTCCCCCACAGTGGGTGCCTCATGATGTTCAGGACAGGGCTGAAGCAGCTGAGCCCGGTGTGGTCACTGTAGCGGCCAGCGGCAGCAAAGCTGTTGTGCTTGGCTCTCACCTCGGTGGCCGTGGCGTTAGCCACACGGTAGATGAGCTCGGGGCTGTGGGGACAGTACAGGGGTGTCAGGGCGGCGTAGGCAAGGGGGGACCTGTCTCACAAGGCCACATGCCACACCCCAGGGTGCCCGGTGCCCGCTGCCGGTACCTGAAGGCGGCGGCGAGCCCCAACGCTTGCGGGAAGGCCGTGGCCCATCCGGGTGCCTCGGCGTCGCCCCGCAGGCACTCCGTGTTCCAGTTGTAGGGCGAGATGCCCAAGCGCGGGATGGGGGGCGCGGGGCCGTTCCCCATCGCTCCGCCCCTCGCCACCTGCGGGGCAGCGGCGTTGAGCGGGGAATCCCGCGGGGGTCCGGGGGGGGGTCCCGCCGCCCCCTCACCTGCAGCACCAGCTCGGCGGGGCTCAGCCGGCCCAGCAGGTCGTCGAGGCGGCGGTGCCAGGGCAGCGAGGGGTCCCAGAAAGGGAAGGGAGGCGGCTGAGCCCGGACCGCCCCCGCGCCCAGCGCCGCGCTCAGCACCAGGACCCGCAGCCCCAGCGCCGCTCCCGGGCGAGCCCCGCGCCGCACGGCACGGCTCGGCCCCCGCGATCCGCACGGCATGGCCCGGCCCGGTTCCCGGGATCTGCACAGCACGGCTCGGCCCGACCCCCGCGCCCCGAGGCCCCGGCGATGGGCGCGGAGGGGCGGAGCGCGCTGCAGCCGGTCCTGCGCCCACTGGACGGGGCGGAGCGCGGCGGGATGGGACGGGACGGGTCGGGCGCACGGGGCTCTGCCAGGTCCCCGCCGCCCCCCGGGCCGATTTGCGAGATGCGCCCGGTGCATCGGGGTCTGTATGTGTATCCCCGAGCTCCGCGCA
This sequence comes from Corvus kubaryi, assembly GCF_017639235.1. Classification (NCBI taxonomy): domain Eukaryota; kingdom Metazoa; phylum Chordata; class Aves; order Passeriformes; family Corvidae; genus Corvus; species Corvus kubaryi. Next base: position 3,151,935 of record NW_024582087.1, on the reverse strand, counting down.
GCCGGGCCCCGCCGCGGGGACAGGTCGCGGCGTTCGGTTCCACCCGTCTTCCGGAGCATCTCCCGTCTGCGGGCGGGAACCGGCAGAGCCGCCCGGCGCCGTCAGACCGGTTCTCGGTGCCCTCGGCTGCAGCGGGGCCGGCTCGGCCCCTGCCCGGGGCCGGGGAGCAGTAACGGCTCCACCTGGGAAGGATCTCCATGTGCTCACCGGGCGTTTTGGCCAGACACGGAATGAGATGCCAGCACGGGCCTATGTGCCCCTCATGCCCTCCAGCGCAGCATGGGGGGACACTGCCAGGGACCTCTGCCGTGACCGGGGACATGGTGCCTTCTTAGTTGAATGTTAGGAAAACGTTCTTCCCCCAGAGGTTGCTGGGCACTGCCCAGGCTCCCCAGGGAATGGGCGCGGCCCGGAGGCTGCCAGAGCTCCAGGAGCGTTTGGACGACGCTCTCAGGCACATGGTGGGATTGTTGGGGTGTCCTGGGCAGGGCCAGGAGCTGAACTCCATAGTCCTTGTGGGTCCCTTCCAACTCAGGGTGTTCTAGGATTCAATGATCTCCAGTGGCCACCAGCACAGTGGAGCCATTGTGGCAGAGAGCACAAGGTGGCATTTGGGATTGGGAGCAGGAGGGGACCTGGCACTGCCGGGCTGGAGACAGGGAGCACAGACATCTCATCAGCTCACTGGCACAATGGAGGTGACGCTGGCAGCTCCCCAGCCCGGGACAACCACACCACACTCCAGTGCCAGGCCCGGTACCTCGCAGCCGGCAGTGTCCCAGGGATGCAGCCATGTAAGGCAATGCCAGCGGGTCACTGCAGCCGGTCCCCACGCTCCTGCTCGGCGGTGACAGCGAGCCAGCTCCCAGCTGCTGAATTCCTGAGCAGCCCGCAGGAGTGGGGGGAGACCCCCTGTGCCCAGAGCATGTCCTGCCCCCGGCACACCACCCAGCTGGGTCAGGGCTCAGCACTCGCTCAGTGACAGGTCTGGGACAGAGACATAATGGAGTAAGTAAGTAACAGGAGATTAAATAAATAAGTAACAACAGCAGGCACAGTCTGTCTGGGAGCAGAACCTGGTGCTCTAGGGGCAATGCTGGCTTGAGGAGGGTTGGGGGAAGCTCGGTTGTTCCAGGGAATATTCCCTGCAGTTCCTGGAGCCCCAGGCCAGGCTGGTTTCTGTGACACCCTGTCCTTTGCTCTGTTCTTGGGAGCTATTTGCAGTTCTCACAGGCTGGAAACCTGCTCCTGTTCTGAGCCGCAGCCTGAGGCTCGGAGCCTGCCCAATCCTGCCAGCACAGGCCTCACTTCATCCACCCAGGGACACCAGTCGCCCTTTCCCCAGGAATCAGCCTCTGCTGAGCCCCTGGAGCTGGGCAAGGGAGGCACAGAAACAGGCTCCGCAGGGCCTGGCCCTGGCAGAGCTCAAGGAGCGTTTGGACAATGCTCCCAGGCATATGGTGGGATTGTTGGGGTGTCCCATGCAGGGCCAGGAGTTGGATTCGATGATCCTTGTGGGTCCGTTCCAGCTCGGGATATTCCGTGATTCTATTCCGATTCCAAGGTGGCAGTGTGGGACCAAGGTGGGAGCAGGAGCCCAGCCCAGGTGCACCGGGAAAAGTCCCTTTCCCATGGCGAGACCCTTGCTCTGCCGACGGCCCGTGAGGAGTTACTGACCCAGCAACGTCAGCCGGGGCTGGGGGGCCGCGGGGAGGCCTGCAGGAAGCCGGCAGCACCAGGCCGCCAGCGCCGGGACCGACCGCAGGGAGCAGCACCAGGGCCACCATCCCGTCACCGGCCGGGCAGGGGCCGCACGCTCCCGGCGGACACCTCGGGACGTGAGGCCGGGGGAGCGGGAGCGGCGGTCCCGGGAGCGGCCGGGCCCAACGGGGCCTCGACAGCGGCGGCACCACGCTGGCGGCGGGCAGTAGCGCCCCCTGGCGGCGACCGCGGCCGTCACCTGACCTCCCCTACGTGCCGGGATTGGTCGGTGTCCTCCAGTCACGTGACGCGGGGCAGATGAACCCAGCGTGCGCGCGGTGCACTCTGGGACTTGTAGTCCAGCGGTGCGGGCGGGGCGCGGAGGGCGGCGCGGCGGGGACTGCGTGTCCCGTGGTGCCCTGCGGTGCCCCGGGGGTCCCTTGGTGCCCCGCGGCGGACGGAGCGGCTGGGCCGGGCCGGGCCGGGCCGGGCGGACACGATGTCGCGGCAGGGCGGGCGCGGCACCGAGAGCAAGAAAATGGTAAGAGAGGGGCCGGCGCGGCGAGCGCGGGGCACCCGGGGGACCGGCCCGGGGCGGGGGTGATCGGGCCCGGCCCGGAGCGCTCGGTGCGGTGGGGCCGGGCAGCCATCAGCGGCACCGGGCGCTCTCGTTTGTGGGAAGTTCACACCCAAAATGCTTCCCTGGCGTGTCTCGCTTCCCCTCTCCAACTCATTCCGCGTTATCAGCCCAGCTGAGTCAGGAACTGAGAGATGAAGCCCAAAGCTCCGGAGCTGAGCTCGGATTCTGGGTCAAACCAGGTCGAATTCATTAATTTTTAATGCAAAAGGAGTAATAAAAAATAAAACCTGGGGTTTTTTCTCCCTCTTTGGCCGTGAGGAGGTGCTGGGTCAGGCTTAGCTGCCCCCTCCTGCCTCTCCACACCCAGGGAATTCTTTTCTAGGGATTCAGCTCCTTAAATGCAACGATTGCTTAAAAAATGGTGTTAATTCACTGGAGTTCCGACACTTCCGTAGCCATAGAACAGATGCATCGTGTGGAGACTGTACACTGCTCTGCAGTGTCAAATAATAAAAATACTGGAGAAGTTTTGGGCACTTTAATTGCATCAGATGGGCTGAAAATGAAAAAAATTTGTCCAAATCTGAATGTAGGAGTTTGCCTTATTGTAACAGCTTAAGTTGCCTTTAATAACAACGTCTCAGCAATAACTGAGATCACCTCTGGGTGTGTTGGGGCTGATGGTGGCAGGTGACACTTCCATGGCCTCACACCATGACAGCACCTCAGGCTGGGGACAGCTGGATTCCCTCCATCCATCCCCATCCCCTCTTCACCTCTGTCTTTACTAGAAGACTGAAACTCTTAAAACCAACACAACCTCTTCTGCATGTCTGTTAAATTCTCTGCCAAGTCTCTGACTCCAGCTGAGCCAAAGGAACTTCCACCTTGTCCTTCCAGTGATGCAAATTGCCCAACCTTTAGTTTTCTGAGAGGAGAGCAAGTTTTTAAATAAAACCCCTGAATAATGTGTTCAGTTCTTTAGATCCAAAGTGGGACAACAGCTCCAAGCAGCCTGACTGGTTGTTTTCATACCTGAAGCCTTTTGGTTGCTGTTGTCCTTGTGAATGGCAATCCCAGAATCACAGAGTGGTACGGATTGAAAGGGGCCTTAAAGCTCATCCCATCCCACCCCTGCCATGGGCAGGGACACCTCCCACTGTCCCAGGCTGCTCCCAGCCCCCCTGTCCAGCCTGGCCTTGGACACTGCCAGGGATCCAGGGGCAGCCACAGCTGCTCTGGGCACCCTGTGTCAGGGCCTGCCCACTCTCACAGGGAAGAATTTTTTCCTAATCCAGGAACAAGACAAGGTGGAATTCCCTGTGTCCTCTACAAACCCAATTTCTGTTTGTTTGGGGGTGTTTCCTCTGTGTGTTTGTTGTGGCTTTGTGTGAACTTGTGGTGATCTGTGTTGTCACTTAACTCTGATCTTGTCTCTTTTCCCTCTCTGCCTGCTGCTGCTTTCATTCTCTAGTATTGGTATTTGCCATTCATTTCACCTTCTGCCTCTCTGCAGCTCATGGTAGGTGACAGATCCCAGGTCAGCCCCTGTGATCCCTCTGCATGCCAAAACTGACAGCAGAAAGCAGTGCTGGGGGTTTGTTTGTTCCCCAAAATACTTCCTTTTGCAGAGTTTTGTTCTGCAGCCTGTAATGACCTCATTAATCACTGGTCTGACTTAAGGCTCCCCAAAAATGCTCTTTGACATCATTTAAGGGTGAGGATCGAAGGTGGTGGCTGGGAGAGGAGAACTTTTCCCTTTTTTCACAAATTTTCTGCAAATCTGACAATCGTACAAAGAAAACATGAGTGACTTTGGTTGTGGCCAGTCCCAGTGGACGTGCACAGAACCTGTGTGCTGAGCTGGCCTGGGTTTGGCCTCCCTGAGCCTATTCTGGGTCTGAGGAGCTGATTTCAATCTGTGATGCAAATTCTGTGCCTGGACAACTTTCTAGGGACCAGACGAGTCCTTTTTCTTGGTACAGAATTTCATAAATCCCTGACTGGAGGAGCATTTTGGGCCTGTTGGAAGGACCAGAGCTGGAACCTAACAGGCACTGCCCGTTTGTAGCATGTTCACAAAACAGAGGGAAGAGTTTGAGTAAGATCTCAGCTCTAGGCCAGTAGCTGAGGTAAATTCAGGGCCCTGGCATGGCACCTCCAGCTATCCAGGAGGTGTTGGTCTCTTTCCCAAAATCCCAGAATGGTTTGGGTTGGAAGGGATCTTAAAACTCATCCAGTTCCACCCTTGCTAAGGGCAGGGACAACCTTCCAGTAGACCAGGTTCCTCCAAGCCCTGTTCCAAGGAGAATGAAGTTGTTGCCAGAATTGGAGCTGGGATCTCTCCTTATTAAGCACCAGATTCCTTTGAGACAGCAGGTCCCTGTTCCCCTCTGCGTGCCGAGGGTGGCGGCGCTGGACACAGAGGCAGCGGAGCTGGGGCGCGTTCTGTTGTGTGAATCTCTTTCCCTGTGCGCAGAACTCGGAGCTGTTCACGCTCACCTACGGCGCCCTGGTCACCCAGCTCTGCAAGGACTACGAGAACGATGACGACGTCAACAAGCAGCTGGACAAAATGTGAGTGGATGCACAAATGGGAGGGGATGTGCTGTGCTGGAGCCGTGTGGGATCATGGCAGGGATCACAGCCACATCCATACGTGCTGCTCCGGGAGCCAAGTCCTGGCAGGCTGAAGTTATTTAACGTTGACGTTTCTCAGATTAGGCTTTGCTTCTCTGCTGTCTTATTTTATAAATGTTTGTTGTCTTTCTAAAGCTGCTGCTCTGGTCCCTTCACAGGGGTTACAACATCGGTGTCCGGCTCATCGAGGACTTCCTGGCCCGTTCCAATGTTGGGAGATGCCACGATTTCCGTGAAACTGCGGATGTTATTGCAAAGGTAAGTGTCCAAGCACAGCTTTGTCAGGTTTTTTCGGGGTTTTGCATGTGAGGATGGAATATTTGCTATTCACAGGACTGTTCTGAGAGTCTGATGGAGATTTTGGGGAGTTAAAAAAAAGCTTTAGCCGAAGTACTGCTTGCTGGTGGGAACTGGAAGAAAGGAGAGGTGTTTGCAAACTCCTTGAGTAATTTTACAAAGACCAAAGATGTGCTGCTGCCTCACCTGTTCTTGTTCTTCCTGTTTGACACAACAGATTGCATTTAAGATGTACCTGGGCATCACTCCGAGCATCACCAACTGGAGTCCTGGGGGCGACGAGTTCTCCCTGATTTTGGAAAACAACCCCTTGGTGGACTTTGTCGAGCTCCCTGACAACCACTCAACCCTCATCTACTCCAACCTGCTCTGTGGGGTGCTGCGAGGTGCCCTGGAAATGGTGAGCCACCTCTCTCTTCCCTTGGGATGGGTGTATGGATAGCCAGGTGTCAGCAGATACTTCAATTCTGGTCCATGTTCGTGACTTCTGGGTTTGCTTTGGACTTGAGATGCATTCCCAGGAGAAGGGCTGGGCTGCAGGAGCACTTGGCTGCAGTCATGTGTGGCAGCTGAGGCCCAGAGGTGGTGCCTGAACCTCTTCAGTTCATGACCCAAGTTCAAGCACTTGTATCTCCCTGAGTTTGTATGAAGCTTCAAAATCCTCACTCTGCAGCTGCTGTGAGCCCAAGCTGGGAATTGGCCAGGACAAGAGAACAGCTGTGTCTCAAATTTAGGACTATGTAGAATCCTGTATGTCATATCATGCCCTCAGAGCCCTTAAGCTGGTGCTCCAGGATCGTCCAGTCCCTGGAGAAGCTGCTGTGAGGAGGGAGTTAGCAGCTCCTCTCTCCTCTTCCCTCACTTAGGTGCAGATGGCTGTCGACGTGAAGTTTGTCCAGGATACCCTGAAGGGCGACAGCGTCACAGAAATACGGATGAAGTTCATCAGGAGGATTGAAGACAACCTTCCAGCTGGGGAGGAGTGAACCACGGCCCCATCTCCCTGGGGACTGGAGGGACCAGCTGGGTTTGGCCATTAGTTTTCCTCACAGATCCATAGGGATCTCCTGCCCCTGCACACTCAGACTGACTCACTGACTGTTTCAGGTGTTATTTTCTTCTACTCTCATTTCCATCCTCTGTAGAAGACGATTGTCTGGTTGGTGTTTATTTCCCAGGTTCATTCTGAAGCTTTTTCATCAGGTGATGTCCTTTACTTTCCCTCCGGGGGCTTCCTACGCTCAGTTTCCAATTGTGACCTGAGTTGTGTGAGAACAGCTGCTCACACTCCAGGAGAGCTCCGGTCTCTTCACATCTGGATCGGTGTCGGATGGCCAGAATTGGAGACCAAGCTACAAGAGCCCACTAATTCCCTGCTAAACCCTGTCCTTCCTTAAATGAGGTGTTTAAAATCTGTTTGGAGATAAGTGTGTAGTGTTTCTGTAGAGCAAACTGGCTTCCTGCACTTGATTCTGAAGTCATTGGCAAATGCAGGCTTGATCCAAAGGGGTGACTGGGGAGAGCTGTTGGAGTGCTGGCACCAGGGTGGGGGCTGCTCTGCTCAGGGGGCCATGGCACCACAGAAATCTGAGAGTCCCATGCCTTTCCAGTGTCCCTCCCCCAGAAGCCTCACCACTCCCCTCTTGGGAGTCAAACTCCAGTGGAGCAGTAGGAACTATTTTACGTGGAGAAAGAGTGGATAGAATGGCATCAGTGCTCCACAGTGGGCACTGCCCAGGGCTGCATGGGGAGTCACGGGAGTGAGAACCAAACTCAGGCTGAGGTCTGGGAAGTGTTAAAGGCATTCCAGGCACTGTTCTGCTGTTGGGGGGTGTAAAGGCTGCGTGGTGTGACCAGTGCGGTGCCGGGGTTCATTCTCACTGGTGTTCAGGCTGCAGCAGAATTTCCCAGTTACTTGACCTGTGGCACTTGCTGCTCTGAAAAATAAATCCATAAGCAATAGATAACAAAAAGCAAGAGATTGGAACATCAGCTTCCTCTGCCACCCAGAGCCAGAGAACGCAGTCAGGCATTGGGTTCCCAAATCACTTTACATAGCATGAAGGCACAGCCCCATGAGGTCTTTGGGAGCTCCAGAATCTGTGTCGGTTGATGCCCGAGTGTGAGGTGAGAGGGAGCAACCCGCTACTTGTGCTGCTCTTTTTTGGCTTTTTTGGAGGCATGTTGGGTCATTTGGCACTGGATGGTTCACGCTGTCCCTTTATTGGCCCCAGAGAGTCCCTTTGGATGCCCTGTGTGACATGTGCCCTATGAAGGGACAGTGGGTGGCTGCAAGAGCAGTTGGAGGCCTGGCGGTGGCCTGGCAGTGGCAGTGGGTGTTGAGGGCAGAGGTGCCACATGGTCACGTTGCAGAGCTCAAAACCATCCCTTATTTCTCATTGTTGACCATTCCAAGTCACTTTAAAGCTGCATTTTAGAAGCAATTGCATTAAAAGAGTCGCGGTGTCAATTCTTTGGTCTCCTCGTGCCTGTGTTCTGTTGGCAGGTGCTGCTGGAGAGCAGCAGCAGGGGCTCACCCGCTGCCTGAGGCTGGCAAGGTGATAGTCGTGACAGGGTGCCCAGGGCTGGCAGGGTGACGGCAGCACTGCACCAAGAATTCCTGGCTGCCAGCATGCCTGGAAGCTGCTGCCTGGACAAACCTGCCCAGTATTCCACACACGGAGGGACTGCGGTGGCACTGGGGGCAGACACTCAGTGTGGGTGGTTTGGGGTCTGTGAATGCTGCTGTGTACTCAGTGTCTGGGACTTGTTGCCACCAGCCCAAGTAGCTGCTGCAGAGGGAGGACTCCGTGGGCATTTACAGTGGCAAAAAATCACCTGGAGGGCCATCTGTGCCTCCTCTCTCTGCCAGCTCGGTGCTGCTCCATGGCTGGTATCAGCTATGTAGTGCTGCTGCCAGGGGTGTGGAGACAAGGAACAGCAGAGGCTGCTCTCCAGGAGCAGGGGTTCCTGCTTCCCTTTCTTGTGTAAGTGCTCCCCAGGAGCCCTGCTCTGGTGGGATCTCTGCTCCGTGCTCATGGGCATTCCCTGCTCCAGGGGTCACCCTGTGGTCATGAGCCATCCTGGGCATTGAGCGCCCGGAGCTTTGCCCTGACCTCTGCCAGCCCTGAGGACGGGGAAGTGGCAGCTTTTGCAATAAAGTGGCTTTTTTTGTCTGGCCAGGAGCAGGAGCCAGGCCTTACCAGCCAGGGCAGCCCCAAACAGCCCCAACACGCACCCAGCTCCTGAGGCTGTGTCCCAGAGGATGTGGGGGGAGTGAGATCCCATGACCTCACCCCTGCAGAGAGTGGATCCCAGACTCCTGCTCCCTTGGGAATTACAGTAATTTGCTGGGACGACAGGGTCAAAACCAGCCCAGACCTTCTGGAAGAACAAAAAGCAGAAATTGCATTAAGTAAATTAAAACTGTCTACTACTGAGCAGCTCACTGCAGACAAGGGAGAATATGCAAAAAGCTCTGTTTGAAACCTACTAAATATTACCATGTGCTGTTTATAGGAAACAAATGGGGAAAGGCATCTGCATCAATAAACCCCAACGTGGCTGGGCTTGGACTGAAGCCTTTCCACGGCTCTCGGTTATTGAATACCCGTTGCTTTCATGTGGTGCCAGCCCTGACCCCTGACACATACCGCGGAGGGGAAAGTTGACTTGTGGGAATAATAGACATTCCTAGTGAGCAATTTAACCTGGCAGGAAAAGAGGCGACTTCCAGCCTCTCACATCCCTGTGTGATATTGGAGATGACAATAGCAACAGGTCAAGGGGGCGACGCAGAACATGGGGCGGGAGCGGTGCCGGAGAGTGATGCTGTGGGACCCCGGTGCCTGGGGCCAGCCCCTCATCCAGCCCCGTGTGCCCTGTGATGGCATCGGCCACAGCACCGTGTCCCAACCACATCCTAGGCTCCCGCAGCAACAGGATGCAGGAGCTTTGGTTGCGGCAGCGCCTGCAGAGGCGGAAGGAGCTTTCCAGCCCTTGTTCTCCTCCAGCATGGTTCCCTCCTGCAGGAAAGTGGGACATTGGCTGGTGTCCTGATGGAGCACACTGGCAGGAGTTGTAGTTCTGTGCGGGACTCACAGGGTCTAGGGTGAGGGTTTAAACCAGTTCATGTCCCCAGCATGGGGACAACCTGGCCAGTGTTGGAAAACCTGGACAACCTGGCTGCCGCTCTTGGCTGTGGCAAGCCCCAGCCACACTCCCCACTTTTCCGCTTGCCCAGAGCCAGGTGGTCCCTCCTCTACTCTCCCACAGGAAGCAGAGCTCCCATCCCTACTCCTGTCACCCAAACCGGGGTGGGTGACAGCCCTGGGCACTGTCCAGGCCCCATAGTCCAGCACTTGCTGAAGGGGCAGAGGGATAGTGCCGGGATCCTGGATGGGACAAGAGAATCTCTCTGGGAAAGAAGCGTTTCCGGGCTGGTGTCCTCATTGCTGGGGTAGCTCCCACAGCTTTCAGCCAGATGTGCTTGGCCAGGGTGCCGGGCACTCCCTGGGGCCATGCAAAAGATGTTTCACCCATGAGGGCTCGTGCACTGGGGACAGGGTTTGTTGGCAGGGCTGGAACGGTGCTGGATGCCCCAAGCAGCCAAGGTGCGGGTGGTGCCAGCTGGGGCGGGTGGATACCAGCCCCTCGGGGGGCTCTGGCCCCGTGTCCCTAAGCACCCACCACATGCAGGTACGGGATACTCGGGGCGTGGGTACCACTCAGGTGCGGATCCAACTTGCCCCAGATGCCCATTTGTGGCCAACCTGGCTGAGCATCTCCCCATGCTTGGCACCACACAGGCACCAAATCCATGAGAATGTGTTCTCTGCCTGATAATGATCTGGGAAGTTTGGGTGTCTGGATGTTTTTATAATCCTTCCTGGGCCCCTGGGCCGGCTGCAACACGTGTTTGGCTATCCCGGAAGCCCAGGCAGCTGACAAAATCCTCTCCCCAGGCACGGCCACGCTGCACCCCCGCCTGCCCTGGCCCAAACGCAGTTTCCAAAGCTGGGAATGCCTCTGGCAGCAGCGCCGGGTCAGGGCAGCCCTTTGGCGATGCTCCTTGGCACACGCCCTCCCGCAGCATCCCTTGCCAGGGCGAGGAAGAGGAGGAGGTGTCTGCAGTTCCTCCCTCGGGTCAGGGGACACAGGAGCAGCCCCGGCGGCGCTGCTCGGAGCTGAGCCACATTCTGGTGGCGTTTGGTATTGGGGGTGATGGGAAGGAAGCTCCATTGTTCCTCTTTTATTGTTTTGTGTTTCCTAAGCGGGATCGGCACCCTCCTCCCACGCTCTGCCCGGCTGCGGAGCGGATCCAGCCCTGTGAAAGCCAATGCTGCGCTGGAGGCGGCTGCTGAGCGCTAAGCAAAGGGAAATGCAGGGAGAATCGTCCCTGCTTCCAGCACAGACAGGCCGCCAGAAGCACGTGTAGAGCTGACGAGTGGCTGCAGCAGGGACACATCTCAGTGTTCCCCTGTCCCTGGTCAGGCCCGTGCTCCCGGGTCTCCGTGGTGCTTTGTTCTTCTATGCGGCCATTCAGGCAGCGGCAGCTCGTGCCAGCTGCAATGGGAACAGATGATCCAGTCGCAGGGAAGGAGGGTGACATGGGCCATGCCACCATTCCCAACCCCATGGCGTCACCCAGTGAGGACGGCGGTGGGACAGTCCAGGCCCCCATATCTCATTCTACCCCACACACCCAAAGCCCAGGAATTCAAACCACAGCACCGCTGTCCCACCAGCAGCACCTCCATTCCCCTCTGGAAGCCGCCCTCAGCTGCTGGTGGTGCAGGATGTGGCACAGGGACACAGCGTCCTGTGGAGCCGGGATCCACCCAAAACTGTGCTGGAGTGCCCGTGGGATGCGTACAGCTCAGGCCCCAGCTTTGCACCACAAACACCGAATCCATGAGCTCAGTGGACCCCAGGAAGCCCAGGGCAGCAGGGCCGTGCCACTCCAGCCTTCTCGAATTTCCACAGGAAAATTCCATTTTCCCAGCTGCAGCCAGGACTCCAAGAGCCCAGCATGGTGGGTTTGCCCAGAGGCAGCTTGGGAAGCTGCTGGTGCTCAGCAGCCTTGGCCCACAATGAGAGCCAGAAACAGGCAGGAATTCTGATGAGAAATGTTTGTTTTCTTTTAAAATAATTTTAATTGTGGCTTCTGAGTAAGGAGCCTCTGGAGTGGTTGCTGTATCCCTGAGCCTGTCGTGAATGAGAGGTTTGGGCATGAATCGCTGGCAAAAGCAGGTTTGCTATAATTTTGTCACTCTATTTCTTATGATGTAGATAAATCACACCAAGGAAAATCGGATTAAAAACAATCTCCAGTGATTTAGGTGGAAATGGGGACAGAAAAAGGAAGGGAGGAAGAAGTCAGGTATGCAAGGAGGTAAGGGACACTCCCCAAGCTGAGTCACCAGGTGCAGAGAGGATCCCCTAACTAAATTCAGCCTCAGACTGGATCAGTGGATTAAGTCGAAAGGATTTACCAACACTTAATCATAACAATACCTCATTAACACAGCAATAGCAGCACTTGATCAACTGAATAATTTAATTCACACAAAATTATTCAAATGGGATTTTCTATAACCATAATTCTAAGTGAATTATACATCTAAAGTAGCAACATCCATAACGTGCACAAGCACGGACATAAAGAGCCTGCACAAAGAAATAGACCTGTGAGAAATTATCTTTGAGTCCAGCAAAATACTCACATTGATGCATCTTCTCAACGGTGAAGGGTTGAACCCCACAGGGTGGGGGGTATCAGCCCAGGCTCCATCATCATCGTTGGTCCTCTGGGTATCACAAACAGGATGAGCTCCAAGAGGAATTCTGCTCTGAGGGAGATCCTGGCGCAGCCGCTGCAGCCCAGGAGAGCTCAAAGGGTGTCACTCAGGACCACTGGTTACAGGGTTGTGAGACGATTGACTTCAGTCATCAGTGAATTCCCATCTTAGCCACAATCCCAGTTGGTAGCTATGGGAATTTTCCTCGAAGTGCTCAGTAACTAAAATATGATTCCACTCAGGATGTTTTTCAGGCAGAAAAATAAAGCCTTGAGGCTGTTTGTAAGAGGAAACAGAAGCTCCTGAGAGACTAGGAATTCTGGGAGCAGAGTGGATTTCTGATAAGCTCAAGGGGAGCCACCTGCCCAGAAAACATTACTTAAAGTGGAGACCTAATGAGCCAGGATGTCCCTGATCCCATCCTGTCCCCCAACCCCGATCCCATCCCTGCCATGGCGAGTGGCTCACCACAAGCAGGACTGAACCAGATGCCTGGATGACCAGGGACGGCTGCAGTCAAGACTTCCGAACAGTTCAGTTAATAGAGAGACAAGAAAACAATTTGAAAATTTAAAACCAATCCCCTCCCTGAATGAAGTGAAGCCCCAGACGTTCCTTGCAAGCCCCAGGATCCCGTTGGCTTCTCCCTGCCTGTCACACAGACACAGGAGCTGACTCGGGGAAAGTGCTCGCCAGAACAATGTCTCTTTTTACAGCAAAAAAATACTGATTTTATTTTAATTAGTGCTAGTGCTGACATCCAAGAGCTCAGGGAGAAGTTGCCAGGCACTGGGCTGGCTCTGCCCTGGGCTGTGGCTCCTTGTCCCCGTCCCATGGCAGGCACAGAGCCCCCCACAGCTGCCCGCGTGCCCCGGCTGGAGCCAGCGACTGCCCGGGGCTGGGACCAGCATTGTGGCCTCTTGCCCAAGCTCTTGGCCAGGGCTGTCACTGCTCCCCAGGCCCCTCAGCACCGAGCCATTGCTGGGAAGGCGCTTGAGCAAGATGCCACAGAGGAGCTGGAGGGTGTTCCCTGCCAAGGGGAGAAATCCAGCGGCTTCCTCGAGCATGGAACACTGAAACGACCCGGTGGGACCTCTGCTTGCCTAGCGCTGAGGAGCCTGGAGGGAACAGAGAGGCAATGGGGCTGTCCTGGGCTCCTGCATCACCCCAGCCTCCCTCACTCCCACATCCCCTGAGCTCCCGCATCCCGTTACCCCAGGGTTCAGCGTCCCTCTGTCCCACACTCCTGCAGCCCCCAGGCTCCCGCATCCCGGCCAGGCAGGGCACGGAGCACCATGCCGAGGGTGCCGGCTGGCCGGGAGCTGGAGAGCGGAGCGTTAACCGGGACAGCCGGGCCGGGGAGCGGAGCCCGAGGAATGAGGAAGCCGGAGCGGGTACCGTAGTGGAAAGGGCTTGGCACAGGCTGTGGAAAATGGAGGCCTAGAGAAATGTGACAGCAGGCTGGCCTGGCCGGCAGTACCACACAGGCGTAGTTAAGCCTTCAAGCCTGCCATTGTTCTCCCCTAATTATTCCCACTCCCTGAGTATTACACCCCATAATTCAGGAAAGCTGAGTAATGGAAGAAACAACAGCAATTTTAATCTCTCAGTACCGGTGGTCTCCACCAAAAAAACGCTTTCAAGAGCTCTGCGGTTGCGACTTCCTCGGTCTGGTGGGCAGTGGAGGGGAGGGGGAGCACGGCCACCGGCCCGCGGGTGCTCGGCCGAGACTGGGGGCAAAGAGGCCAGCGGGGACGGGACCAGAACCTTGCTCCAGGTGATGGGAGGTGATGGGAGGGGAGCGTGCAGGATGCTGGGAGCATCCCCACCAGGTACCACATGAGCCCCACGCTGGCAGCCCCTTGTCCCCTGCACGGGGGGACATGGTGTCCTCAGTGGGGAGGACCAGAGCTGGGCAAGGCACTCTCACTGCTGACACTGTATCCTCTGTTCTCGGCTAAACCACACAGACCTGGGCATCAGTTTTTGGTGAAAAAGTGTTTTCCTTCCTGGGAACTGGCTCTTAGGAAAGGAAATTCTGAACTCCCTAGAAATGCTCTTGCTTTTTGACAAAAGCCACCACAGGTTTGTTCTCTAAGGAGCAAGCTCTGGGTAAACACATTCCCACTCCTGCAAGGAGAGAGTCCAGGAGTCAGCACTGGCAGCACCAGGGTGCTCTGGAGGACCTCACATGGGCAGGAGAGACCCCCAACGCTGCCTGTGCCCCTCTGCCCACTCCAGCACCCCTGGCCAAGCACCTGCATTGGCTCACCAACCCCGTTCCCACTCTGGCTCTGGGCATGAGTAACGTGACTGGTGGGTCAAAATGAGCCTTTGGCTGATTTAGCATCATCTGCTCATCAGATCTTGGGGAGCAGGAAGAGGAGGATGGGCAGCAGTGCCCTCAATGGGGCCAGAAGTGATGCACTGAGCTGGGACTGGGCATCTCTTGGGAACAACACGAGGCCAGGGCATCTGCCAGCTTTCATCCATCCTTCCATCCTTCCATCCCTTCCTCCTCAGCTCTGAGATGCAGTAAAAGCACAAAAATAAGCTCAGGTCTGCCCTGCCCCAGCTTCCTGCAGGCACAACACTCACCGGCTACAAACTACCACAACCATCTTCCCTCCTCTTGGAAGTTTTGGCAGTAACAATGCTCACTGAAATAGACCGTGAAGTCACAGAGCCGGGCAGGGACCTCACATACTGAGGAGCCCATCAGGGCTGTGCAGGGATCGCACCAGAGCCAAGGGGACAAGGCCAGTGGTTTTGAGACGCAGTTCAGCATCACTTCTCAGCAGCTGCTCTGAAGTTTGGCTGCAGGGTGCTCAGGTCTCTGCTGCATTTAGCAAAACAACTGGAGGTCACATCCCTCATCCCAGGTACAAACTGAGGCAATGGCCCTGCCATCCTGGGAGCCACGTGACAAGCCACCAGCCCTAGGGGACAGATCACTCCACTGCCACCCCTTAGGGCTGACCCTAATGACACACAGCTCAACCTGATCGAGCGCTGCCCCTTGGCACATCCCACCAGCACCCGAGGTGACTCAGCAGGGCAGTTGAGCTGGGATGAGGTGGCCCAAAGGTGACAGTAGCGGTGGGCACTGTGTCTGTGTGGTCTGAGCCATCTGGATGCACTTACAGCAATACTGCAGCAATTGCGGAAAGATCAAAACTCTTCAGGCCAACCTTGATTCCCAGTGCATTTTTTGCATTTTTGAGGACTCGAGTCTATAACCTGACAGCGGGAGGGGTGTTGCCTGCACAGCCCTGGAGCCCTCGGCACTGTGCTGCCAGATTCTGGAAGTGACGCCTGGGCTGCCCTGGCACCGCCACAAGATCCCCGGGATCCTGGGAATTACCCTGATGAAATGGTGCTGGGTCCTTTGTCTGCACCCAGCACTCGGAGTGGGCACTGCTTCTGCTGGGGGGTCAAATCCCTGAGCAGGGCCCTGCTGAGACCCTGCTGCACCCTGGGGCTCCTGCTTACAGTGACTGGAGGGGGCAATCCACGTGTCCCCATCGCTGGGGCCAGGGGAGATGCCAAGAAGTAACTGCCACCCACACCTGCCCCAGGAAATGACACGGTCCCATCCATCCCCGCCTCCCTCCTGCGATTTCCCATCCTCTTTGAAGCTCAGATGGGGAAACTTGTCCCAGCACCCAACATGGGGCATAAAGGGTTTGAGACTGTGACAGGTTTGGTTGGCTTATGCTGTGCTGCTGTCACCTCACTGCTGTGCCTGGGAACGTCCTGGTAACAGCCATGGCTGGGGAATGGCTGGGGCACTGGTGCTGTACTGGACACACTGGAGCTCCACTGTCACCTCTGAAACAGAGGATCTTCTGCAGCCCATGATGAAGACCATGGTGAGGCAGGCTGTGTCCCTGCAGCCCGTGGCACTGCAGCACTGTGGCAGTGTGGCCTTGAACAACAGCTCCTCTGAGAGGTGGCAGCCCCCATAATTAATCATTAGTTCAGCCCTTGTGGCAGGGCAATGGAGAGGGCACAGGGGTGGGGGGGGGGACACAGGGGTAATGGAAGGGGCAAGGGGTGGTGGAGGGGGCACAGGGAAGGAAGAGAGGGCACAGGGGTAGTGGAGGGGGCACAAGGATGTTGGAGGAGGCACAGTGGAGGCGGCTCCTGCTCCCATGCCAGTCCTGCCCGTGCTGACTGACTGGTTCAGTCATTAGCAGGAGTGGGGCTGTTTGGCTTTTCCCTTCTCCGCCTGGAAAGGGGCCACTTACTGTTTTACAACTAAAATAACAAATTATTTCATAGAGGCTGGAGCTGCTGGGAACTCTTGGGCCATGGTGCTGCGCCGGGGCAGGCACAGACCCCCAGGTCCCCTCCCCAGTGCTGGCACAAGCAATGACCCAGGATCCCCAAAATGGGCCCGCCCATGTGGAGCACACAGCTCCCACCAGCACGGGCAAAGGGGGCAGGAGGGATGGAGAAGGAGAAAAGGGAACAGCAGGGCAGTGGCTGGCATGTCCCCATGATTGTCTGTCCCTGTTGATGGTCATCCCACCATGGGGACACCATCCCTGGTGGTGCCCAGGGACCCTCAGCCCTGCATTCAGCACTCCAGGGCGAGCAGGCTCTGTGCAGTGCTGGGCCTGCAGCAGCCCCAGCCCCCCAGGATGGCATCTGCATCCTGTGGCAATGCCACATCCCGAGCACTCGGCTTCCTCTGGGAAAGGGATGCTGACCTGTGCCCCGCTTCCTCTCCCGGGGAAGGCGATGGGAACCAGCCCTGTTGCCCGGTCCCTGCCCTCCCCTCTGGAGCTGCTCACGCAATGTCTGGCCATGCAGATGGATCTCAGGGTGCCGCAGGATGCAGCACCCACCAAACAGGGCCCTCCACGCCCCCTCCCCAAGGCGACTTGCTGACAGCCCCAACAATAGGGCAGCTGATAAAACCCTACAGCCACGTGTGCCCTTCCCTGTTCATGTCCACTATGGCCCCAGTGCCAGCCTCGTGCTGGGGGATGGATGGGGGCTAGAGGAGCTGAGCTGGGGGTGCCAGGAGCCTGGAGCCTGCCAAGACCCGGGCCAATGTCTCTGCTCTGCCAGCCTGACCTCCTCAGAGAATGACCCCCATAAAACGAAGCAGCAGCTGTTTGGTGGATAATAAAATGTTTTGGGTTTTTTTCTGTTTTACAACTAGTTTACTGCCTAAACGTTTCAGCAGCTCAGCAGAGCACCAGGGCAGCAAACTTCCTCTGTGTGCTCCAGGCAGCTCCCAGACAGGCTGCAGGACCCTGCCCTCATCCCATGGGTTGGGTCCCCAGTACTCATGGGAGCACCCACCCCAGTCACCAGTGCAGGAATGGCACAGGGAGGAAGGATCAAAGTGGGGGGGGGGGATGGGGAGGGGGGGTGACAGCAGCTGGGCGAGCCTGCTCCTGACAGCCCCTTTCTGTCTCCCTTCAGAGGCAGTTGGGTGCTGCGGGGTCACCCTGGCTCCAGATTGGAGCAGCCCCCAGGACCCAGGGACTCCATTCATCCACCAGCTCTGGAGGCAGATTTACTAGCTCATAGCCAGGGGTGTTTATGGTGGGCTGGAATGTGCGTCCCCAGCACGTGATGAATTTACAACGTGCCAACGAGTGGATTTATTCCAACCCCACTGTCAGTGAATTAATCACAGCAGCCACGGGAAGGCTGGACGTGCAGGTGGGGAGAGGTGCCCAGAGAGGGCGGTGGTGGGGGCACATTGGGGCATCACAGGGATGGTCCTGCCTCTGGTTGTGTTGAGCCGTGATGAGCTCTGGGGCTGCCGCATCCCCTCCAGCGCTCCTGGGAAGGGCCAGCAGCCTCCAGGGCTGCCCTGGGAAGAGATTTAAAGTTCAGCTTCCAATTCCACGTGCCGTTTTCAAACAGAGGTCCGGGAGCCGCCAGCTACCACCTGGGCTGGTGCTCTGCAGACAAGGGAGCCCTGGAAACCGTAGGTGAGTGCAGTTTTTCCATGCATATGTATATAGGAGCAGAGTCAGCTGCCAAAGTAAATACAACCCTTCCCTTTCCAAAAATGTCCTCCAGGAATTGTAAAGGATCCTGGAGCAAGAATTCTGTCTCAGATCCTCTTTGCTTTCTATTGGGGGAAGTGTATAAACTCGCTCTGATTCAGCCGGAGCAGAGGCAACGTGAGAGTGTTTTTTTATGACATGCACCAAAGGTACTGGGAGCCGGAGCCACCATGTGTACCCCGGGCAGGGCTCATGCAGGAAAACAATCCCAGTAAAGAGCTTTACAGCCACCGAGGAATGTGGAACCTCCACCAGCCCTGCCGAGCCTTGCAAAGCTAATTGCTTTGGGATTTGCTCTTTGGGGGGGTCGAGTCTCCATGGTTGCTGCCTCAAAGGGTCCCAGCTGCCCTTGCGGTTCATTAGGATGCTGAGCGGGGAACTGGAGATGCTTTTAGGAGGCTGCAGCGGTTGTGGGGTAAGGGAAGGAGCCCTGCGGTTCCCAGCTGCAGCCCTGCCTTCTCCCGTTACAGCCGGGGACCCTTCCTGCCCCGGCGGGGTCCTCGATCGGAGCTGGCGGTGGCAGTGGTGGCCCCGTAGCTGCTGAGCCAGGCGCTGTCCCTGACCCCAGCAGGACCATTCCCTTCAATCTGACCCACGGACCCATCCCGGGCTGATTCCCCAGGAAGAAACTCAGGGATGTTTTTTGAGGCCAATGCATCCTCATGCCTCCCTGGGCAAGGGCTGCAGCGGCTGATCGTGACGTGGTGCTGCACCCGTGGCCACCGCAGCCCGTCCCCCCAGGCCCCGGCTGCTCGCGTGTTTTCTTAACTGAACTTTTTCTGCTCATTTAAGTGACTTTGGAAAATGGGATTTTGGCTCTTAAATCGTTCAGGGGCTTTTGAAAATTTGACTCTAAATACTTTCCGAAGTGCATTTGTATGAAGTAATTCTCTCCAACCTCCCACAGTGGTAGTCAGATTGCATTTAATCCATCACTGAATGTTCCCGAAGGCTGGGATCTGGCACCATGCTCCACACGGAGCCGTGGCTCGCCCCGCACTGTGCCGACTCCCTGCCCAGTGTCCTCCTGCCTGGGCCACCTCTCACCTGTATGTCACTGCTGGCACAGCCGGGGAGGTGCCCCCAGACCCTTGTCTGCCCTTGTCACCCCATGCTGGTACCCTGAGCAGGCACAGCAGCACACCCCAGCTCTGCTTGGTGCTGCCAGCCCAGCCCCTGGCCCCCTCCCACCCCCACGGCACATTTTCCTGCTGAGCACCAAGGGCTGGTTTTCCTAGCACAATTATCTGTCTTTGTGGAAACATGGAAATGATATTCCAATGCACGGGGCTGATTTGATTATGTCCGTGACCCACTGAAATTAAGTTAAGGCATTTTTCAGCCCTAGATTGAATTATGTCTCCTCCCTCTCTCTTGTTCCTCCTGTGCAGAGCAGTGGGATGGCTGGGATGGGGATTTTGGGAGGCAGTAAGCCTGGGACCCTGAGGTGCAGCAGTGCCAGGGGCTGCTGTGGCACCGATGCTCTCGCTGGTTCACGTGTGGCCCTGGCAGGGCCAGTGCAACGCTGGGACACCATGGAGCCCTGGCACAGCAGTGGGTGCAGAGCTGCCAGGAGATACAGGCAGCGGAGCCTCTAAATCCCGCTCTAAGCCCGGCTTCCCTCTCCCACCGGGAAGGAGAGCCCTCAGCATTGGCTCAGCACAGTGCTGAGAGGTATCAGTTGTTTAGCTCAAATAAATAAATTTTAAGTAGGATGAGTTACTCAGGGTTATGGCACTGGGTGAGTTGGGATGTTGCTCGCTTTCCTTGCTCAGCACAAGGAGCTGGGATTGCTGTGGCCTCGGGCTGCAAGCTGTGAGCTTTCGCCTGGATACATTTTGGGCTGGAATAGAGTTAATTTCATGGTGATTTTCCCAACAGCTGGTACAGAGCTGGGTTTTGCCTTTACACTGATGCGTTGGGTGTTGCTTGGTAATGTTTCTTCAAGTCCTACATATTTTTCAGTTCCCTGTTCTTTGCCAGTGAGCAGGTGCACCAGCACCCAAACCAGAGGATCAGGGGGCTGCAGTCAGCAGCAGCTGTAACTCCACAAGGTGAAAAAGAAAAGAAAGAACCCAGTGAGGGTTTAGAAGACCCCAGAGCAAAAATGACCCTTGCTGGGTAGCAGGAAGAAGCCTGTGCATGGCCAGGAGCAGCCAGAGTGGCACAGCACAGCCAAGGTGCCATGGCTGCACCCCAGGCTCCATCCTGGTGAAGGGACAGGCCTGCGGAGGAACGAGCCAGCACAGGAGAGATGACAGGCGGCAGAGGCCAGGACGGAGTGAGGCTGCAGCCGATGGTTTGCTCTGTGGGACAGAGGAATGTCTGTGCTGGCAAACAAGTCTCTGAGCAGAGGAAATGCTTTGCCAGTGAGAGCTCTGGTTAAACAAGGCTGGTTCACTTCTGCGGGAGCTGCTGTGCCAGTGGAGGCCCCTCCATGCTCTGCCCTGCGCCCAGGTGCTGCAGGTGGGACAAGGGCGGGGGCAGGAGAGCTGATACTGCCGGGACACTGTGGCCGCGGTGCCCAGGTGGTGGCAGAGCAGTTGCTGCCAGCAGCCATCCTGCTGGGGCCGCGCTCCCCGAGCAGCAGGTCACCATGTGCCGTGGTTCGGCCGGGCTCAGCCCTGTCCTGGAGCAGCCTTGGGGCTGCTCTAAGCTGCTCACCGTGGCCTTCGGTGGGGACTGTGGTAAGGCACCAGCTGCGGGTGGACCCCCAGCCCTGCCTGCTCAGGGCACGGAGGGGACCCCAGCCCCGTCCGCCCTCGCAGGGCACAGCACATCAGCATTCCTGGGAGCAGGGTCCGGCCCCACGGCGGCTGCTCGCCGAGGGAAGGCATTGAGGGGGGATTAGCCGTCTGATGCCCCCCTTGCTCAGGCGCTTAATACAGAAAACAAACACCCTTGTGCACCCAGCGGCCTCCATCCCGACGGGTTTTCTCCGTGCCCGTTGCCTGAGCAACCCTAATCTGCCTCCCGGGGCACACCGGGGCCCTGCACCCCCGGGCCCGTGCACCCCGGCAGCCGCGGCAGTGCCGGCGGTGTCCCGGCTGTGCCTGGCACGCGGCTGCCAGCGGGACGCCGCGGCTCCTCCGCCTTGGGAATGGGCAGCACACCGTGCTGGGAAAGGCGGGAGGTGGGGCCTGCGGGCACCCCGTTCCCCTGGGATTGGGGCACCTCTGTCCTGGTGTGTGATTTAAAACTGTGCCGAGACACGAGGCAGCAGGACCCGGCTGCACTGGCACCACATTTCCAAACTGTTCTGCCCAGGGCGACAGGATTTTCAGGGTGGCAAAGTTCCCCCACCACAGAAGTGGGGAGCATCTCCCGCTGTGGCCCTGTGTCCACGAAGGAAATGGGCGATGGTTTGGGGGGGAGCATGGGGGCAACGCTGCTCCAGCCCTGGGCCGCTATACTGGCAAGAAGGTTGGGCCCCATGGTGCCCCATCCCAGGGTGCTCTGCAGATGGCGGG
>NW_024582087.1:3114065-3130012 GCF_017639235.1 Corvus kubaryi | reverse complement strand
GCCGCTTTGTTCCGCTCCGCCGTGCCGAGGGGAGGTGAGGTAAGGTCCGCGCTGCTCCGCCGGGATGGGGTCAGGGCTCCGCCGCTCCCGGTCCCGCTCCTGGCCCCGCTCGCCGGCGCATCCCGCGGGTTGCGCCGGGCTCAGGCGGGAGTTGATCCCGTGGATTTCCCAGTCACGAGTCCCGCTGTTCTGGTGCCTTTTCCCCGACGAACACCGCAGAACACTCCAGCCATCCCTCGTCGGGCGGGTCTGAGCCCGATTTCCTCTACTTTTCCTTTTCTCATCTCTTCTCCCTCCTCTGACCTACCTCGGTCACGTTCCTTTCCCGGGGAATCCTCCCCAGAGCCTCGGCCGTCTCCCAGTGCCCAGCCCTTTCTTTCTGCTGTTAGGAAATGCGTTTGTGAGAACAAAACTGTTTTGGGGAAAGTGCCGTGACCTTTGGGACAGCCACTGCTGGCACTCACCACTCCAGCCCTGCCTGGAGTCATGTCCCCTCCCGCAGCTCCCAACATCTGCGCCCGGGTACCGGCACCATTCCCAGGTCCTGGCACTGTGGCGCCTTCCACAAAAACCTTGGGAAACACAAGGTGCTTATTTTTTTAAGAGTGTTGCTGTTAATTGGCTCCCGAGCTACCAGGTTCTCCAGCTTTGAACATTCCCAATAAGTCAGGAAAGATCCCCCCTGTACGGTAGCCCCAGGCCAGGCAATAACCTACCGGAGATATTTCTCATCCATGGGCAGCTTTGCTATAAGGAACATGTTTAATAAATCATAAGGCCGGTGAATTCCTGGGATTTTTATTGCTTCTGTAAAAATGCAGTTTTGATCCGTCTGCGAGGGATACTGGGAAACAAAGCGGCTCCTTTCAGAGCCGGATCCTACGAATTTAGGACACAGAGCTGGCAGCAGAGCTGGTGGCTGCAAGCCCCCTGGGCAGGGGCAGTGCCATGGTGGGGCACAAGGCCTGCCCCGTCCCTGCTCTTTTAGGGACCAACGTAACCCAGGTGCCTGAAAGCCCCGTCTTGGCTTCTCTCACTCCGCTGGGGCTGTGGACACGACCGCGTGCATGGAGCTGAGGCAGCGATGCCAGGGGAAACATCACAGCTGGAAACGCAGCGGGGCTGCACCAGGCTTCCAGTTACATTTTTCCTCCTTGCCCTGTTGTCCAAGGGGAAAAGAAGCAGCAAAATCCAAACTGCTAAAAAATGGGAGAGGTTCTTGCAGGAAGACTCGCCTGGTTTCCGTCAGCCCCGCTGACCCGATCCCGCAGCAGTGGATTGTCCCGGGTGGATTGTTCCAGAGCCCAGATTGGGCAGAGGAATGGCAATAAAACAATTTTCTTTGCCTGTTCCAATCTGAAAACTGGGGTTTAGAAGCAGGAGCAGAGCCGAAACACAAACAGCACACGGATATGTGAACCCAGCAGCTGTCAGGGGCTCATTGGGATTTCAGAAACCACAAGTGCTGTGGCCGGGACAATTGGTTGTGCGTTGAAGTAGGTGGTGGAGGCTCTGCCCCACTGCACTGGGCCAAACTGAGAGGCCAGGCTGCCCTTGCCCAAGGAGGCAGCAGTTTGGTGATCGGGATTTGTCCCGTCTCCTGCCATGCCTTTGTTTTAAGCTGTGCGGAGCCCGGCCACAGAGGCGGGGAGGGAGCGTTTCTTTGTACAGGGAAGCATTTAAATTCTTTGCAGTGATTCATATATTCCATTCATATGAAACAGAGCCCTGCCGAGTGTGAATGGGGACTGCGGGGGGATTTTTTTAAGGCAATAAGCCCTAGAAGTGTCAAAAGTTATTCACACCTTGGTGAAATCAAGGATATTTCTGTCCGTGGCTCTTGGCAGGGGCTCAGCACAGCTCGCCTTGCGTTGGGTTTTCGGTTTCCCACTTGGACATGGAGCGGGGGGAGCATAGGGGCAGCACTCCCATTCCCCCTGCCCGGTTCTGGAACATTTCCTGGTGCCAGAGGGGCCCGGCATGGGCTGTGCCCGGGGGTCATGGCTCAGACCCCAGGGGCCACATGCCCTGAAAGCCCCAGGCTGGTGAGCAGCCACGTCTTAGTGAGCCCATGGCTGGGCGAGGTGCTGTCCCTCGTGTGATGGTCACCAAGGCTGTGACCAAAGCTACTGACCAGCTGTCCCCATCGGGGCAGAGCATGCCGTGTTTGCCCTCAGCACAGGGCACAGGAACAGCCCAGAGAGGGGCCTTTTTGGGGATGCTGGGACCTTGGCAAGGGGCTCGAGGGGTCAGGTCCCAGAGATGTTTATTGTCAGGCATGACCCTGGGGTCACTGACCTGCTCCTGTTGAGGAGCGTTTTTGTTTGGGGGAATAAAGCGGAGTGGCTGGGGGCCGAGATGTGGGGGTCATCACCCCAATGCCACGAGGTGCCCCAGGTGTGGGGCCAGCACCCGCGGGGAGCTATTGCCTCTGCTGGCTGCTCTGGGATGCTTTGAACCACTGTAAATCCTCTCCAAAGGAACTGAGAAGACAGTTTTATGGCTGTTGGGGAGGCAGATTAGCAGGGTGTTGTTTTCAGTGCTGATCCATCACGGGACGCCGGCGCTGCGTGGTGCATCCAAGCGCTCGGCTGCTGGCGGGCGGTGCAGCCTGTCCTGGGAAGGTGGAGATGAAACTGCCTGGTTTTAATGTTTTGTCTGCTCTCTGGATCCGTGATGTCAGGGCAAAAACGCCTCCACGGGCCCTGGACTCCACGGCCAGCAGTAGCCAGTCTCCTCACACTCCGCGACAACAGCGGATCAAGGGGATTTGGGCAGTGGCACCTGCAAAAGACATTAACCCGGTGGGGAGGGCATGGGGCCGGTCCTGTCTGTCCCCACACACCCCTCTGTCATTCTCTCCTATTTCAGCTTGTCCACAGCCCAGGAAGGAACAGAATTTCCATTCCTCTGCACTAAAGAAAATAGCTGTTACAATAAAATCTCATAGTTCAGAAGGGGGAGGGATAAAATGGCACCAAATTGCATTTGTCTTCCCTCAGTTTCTCACTCCCACCTTTTTCCCTCTGGGAGAGGGTGCAGGCCATCGACTCTGCTGGGCACAAGCTAGGCTCTGAGCATCGCCAGTCCCCCATGCACCCTGTCACAGCTAATTAGAGAGGGTAATTAACTGCCTTAATAAAGGGAGGGGGGACACTGACACATGCCCACTCCCTCCTTTGCAGTCAGGCTTCCCTGTTCTGAACATTTGGGAAGCAGGGCAGGGTGCTGCTGGAACCTGGCTGTGTCTTGCAGTAATCCAGTGGGATTGAGACCCTCACGGTGGCTGGTGAGGCAGGGGGGATACCCCACAACACCGGCCCCCCAGCTCTCCCCTCCTGCTCAGGGCTCAGCTGCACGTTGCTTCCCTGCGTTGGCGACTTGGACGCCGGCACAGACATAATAAACCGCTTTTCCTTTTCCCCCTGTCACCGGAGCCGTTCCTGAGTCACATCCCTGGCCGCCTGGCTCTTCCCCAGGGCTGTCTGCTCTGGCTGCGTAACCCTGTGCATCGGCTGCAGACTTCAAAGCAATGGGATCCATCCCGGCTGGGAAGGGCTGGAGGGATGGCAGCGCTTCGGGAAACATCTGCGCGGAGCCGGGGGGGTGCAGGGGCTGGCGCGGCTGGTGGGATGTGATGCTCTGCTCCCCAAAAGCCTGGCTCACCCCTGGGCATTGCTCGGCTGCCCCAAAGAGCTGCAGGAGCTGGATCCTTCACCAAAGCCACCTCTTGCCCTGTTCTCCCATGTCCTCACAGGAGCATCCCACCAGGGACCTCACGGCTCCTGATGGCTGCTGCCTCCCTGTAGCACTCCCGAGCTTGGCCAGGGGCTGCAGGTGGGAGATGGGTCCTACCAAAAATGGGATGAAATTCAAAAGGAGCCAAAGGTGGCAGTGTGAGGGTGTCTGCTGTCCCCTCAGCCCAGTGGCTGCAGAGTGCTCCCATGGCTTCTGGCCCCAGTGTCAGCTGCGTTCACAGAGCGAAGCTCCAGATCACAGGCAGCAACTGCAGCCAAAATTTGCAGAGCAGCAAGGTCTGGTCTCTGCAAACTTCCTTGGGGCTGAGCCCATCCCACTGGCCCATCTGGAGATATTTGTCCTCAGAGGCTCTTCCAGGCACCTCCATCCAGGACAGGGCTTGGCAGGGAGCAGTCAGGAAGGAGGACAATGACATCAATGTCCACCTGCTGTGGATGCAGTGGCCGATGTAATGCCTGGCCCAGCTTGGCTGTTTTGCACCAAAAACCCGAGTCCTTATTTCTTGCAGCACTCCCAGCCCAAGTTCTGCCTTCCCCAGGCAGGATGTGGCCCCAGGAATTGCCCCAAACCAGCAGATTTCTGCAAACCTGCTGCACACTGGAGCAGCCTGGCAATGCTGGACCCCTGGGACCTCGCAGCGCTCCTGTGCCTGCCCCGCAGAGCTCTGGCTGTTGCTGAGAGCCTCTTTATTGTTCTGGCGGAGGGTTTTGTTTCACTGCTGCCTTCCAAGTTCCCAGGGATCTAAATTCTAAAGCAGGGTCTTGTAAAGAGCCCTGTCCAGATGGGCGAGATGATATTGCCGTATCAGATGAGAACTATCCCTGTCTTTATCCGCAGACAATGCAGCAGTGGGAGCAAACAAGGATAGAGCCTTTCTTTGGAGGCACATTAGCCAAATAGAGCCTTCACTTTGTTTTGTGCCGAAACCTAAGGCCTTGAGGCCAGACCACCTCAGGGAACTCCCCCTGTCCCTGCAGCCTCATGATGATTTACCCCTTTCCCTGATGCCCATTTTCCTGGCAGGGCAGGGCAGCAGGTCCTGCCCATCTCATTGCTGGGTGTTCCCAGTCCTGTCCCCATTGTCAGAGTGGTGTCCATGCCCCCAGAGCTGGGAAAGTCTCAGCAGTGGTGCAGGGACTGGGCAGCACTCAGGCCTCTTCTGTCCTCGGACACCGACAGAAGGTGGAAGATGCTTTGGTTGTGCCTCATCATTGTGGGATAGTTGAACCCACTCAGACACGAGTCAGGGCTGTCCAGAGCAGCCAAGGCTGCTCTGTGCACTCACTTGTGGTGATGCACAAACCCTGCGGCCAATTCACCTGCTTTCAGATTTCATTACAAGACCCAGAATTCAGCCCAGGTTTGTTTTAAGAAGTTACCGGAGGCTGAGAGAGCCTGGGACTGATTTATGGCTTCCCATCAAAATCATGTGGTTTCACCACGAAACTTGGAAGCTCTGGCTGCATTTTTCCTTTGGAGATTTTGGCTTCGCTCCAGGGGCGAGAGTGTGAATCCAGGGCGTGCATCAGGGCTGGAGCGTTCGGCTGCTGTGACTGAAATGGAGGAGATATGGATCACCACAAGGAGAATATTTAATGTCAGGACAACACAGCCATCGTTTTCAGGGAAGCACCGATAAGGCGGCAGGAGGCTTGGCACGGCACGGAGCTGCAGCAGGTCCTTTGCTCTCGCTGTAGCTTTCATTTCAACACTCAGCGCTTATCGCCCTCACATCCTGCTCCGTGTCAGCGGCTGGAGCAGCATCTCCTGAGCTGCTGTGCCCAGGCAGGCTGGGAAGTTCCACTGCTGTCCCCAAAGCCTTGCTCTGGACTCACAGGGTGAGCTGCTGGTGCCCACCGGGGTTAAATATGTGGGCTTTTGCCAGAGAAGCATATTTCCAGCCTCAAACATGCATTGTCAACGACTGCAGAAAGGTATTTCTCACTGCTCCGTGTGCTGTGAGCCAGCGGACGAGAACAAGACGACTTTTATTGCTATTTCTTCATATTTCCTGATATTGCCAGTCTGGCACTCACAACCCACAGGCAGATCCTGACCTGGGCCTGGGTTTGGATTACAGAGGCGATACCTTTGTCTTTGCTTGGCCTTTAATTTCAGATGCTTTGGGCCCCACAGGGCTGAGCTGATAACCCAGGAGGGCAGAGCCCACAGCCCCAGGGTGGGCAGCCTGGGTCAAGGGCAGACCCCAAACCAGGCCCGTGCCCAGGCACTGCAGGCACACATTAAGGTTGGAAAAGCCCTTCAAGATCATCGAGTCCAACCTTCAGCTAAATACCCCATTCTCACTAAACCATACTGTGAAGTGCCACGTCTATTTTTTGAAAGCTTCCAGGGATTCTGACTCCATCACATCCCTGGGGAGCCTGTTCCACAGTTGCAGCCAGGCCAGCCCCCTGCCCCTCACAGCGGCTCAAGGATCCCAAAGCCCAGTGACTGCCATGGGCCCTCAGACCCCTGAGGGTCACATTGTGGGGGTCCCAGCATCTGGCTCGTGGCAGTGCATGAACAGAGGACAAGAACTTTATGTTACATAAATAACAAGGTCAGGGCCCTGCGAGCTGCTCCTGCGAGCGCTGCGTCCTGCCGAGCATCCCCTGGCGCGGGGGCCGGCGGGACAGCAGAGTCGCTTCAGGGCTTGGGTGCCTTTGTGGTTTTAATTTAGTGGCTTTTTAAAGTCAAGATGAAAGGGAGAGCCGGGCAGGGCCGCAGCAGTTCCCCTGTCTGCATCCAAAGGAAGCTGGTGCGGCCGTGCCGAGCACCAGTGGCTCCATGCCCGCTTCCCGAACCTCCACTTGCTCCTTCCCTCTGCCGGCACAGACACGTCTGCACCACGAACGGACCTTGTCCGTGCCAACACTGCGCCGTGCTAGGAAGTGCCAGCTCAGGTGACAGTGTGAGATGACCCCTCAGGGCCTGGTGTGGGACACTCAGGTGTCCAGCATTGTTCTGACAGCCTGGCATGGTTGGTGCTGATGCTCTTTTCCATTACACCTCCCATAGCCATTCATTAAAGACCATGTGTGGTGTCATTGCCAACCGTCAGCTACGGGCCAGGACAAGACCCCAGCGCTCCTTGAGCAGCCATAAATTGAGCTGTACAAGGAGTCTGTAATTATTTTATGCCAAGCCTGGTATTTTCCTCCCCTCAGGGAGGCACTAGAGCGAACAAGAGCAGGCCTGTGCCAAACCGTGCCCAGGCAGTGCTTTTATGAAATCTTGGGTTCGTCAGAATTAATTTCATTTAAAACATTCTTCTCATTTTTCATAAAGCACAGCAAATCCGCGGTACTTAGGGCAGGAATGCAGCCAGAGTGCTGCTGGGCAGGCGGCGAATTACCCGCGGCAGATGGGCCGTGACGGTGGGGTCGCCCACGGTCTGAAGCTGCGCTTGCCTCGGCTTCCTGGGGGCATCCGGCTGGGAAGAGATGCTGCTGGAGTGCAGCATGGATGCAGGCATGGGGCTCTGGCAGTCCCATCCCGTCCAGTGCTCCCAGGGGATGTGGGAGTCCAGGTGTGTTTGTCCCCAAAGCTCTGTGAAGGCTGTGGCTGTGACCATTCCTATCCCAGTGCCCGGTGCTGTCCCTGCATGTGTGGGATGGAGCATCACAGATTGTCTGCTTGAGTCCCCTGGCTGGTGGCAGCTGGTCCAGGGGTCGAACCTGGTCCAAAACCTGAGCAGAACTGCTCAGATTGCCAATAATTCAAGTGATTTTTGGGGCTGGGGATACCTGACTGGGGCTGGGGGCTGAAGCAGTGTGGGGACAAGGGTTCGAGCTGGTGCTCCTGCCCTGCATGAGAAGGCGTGAAGACCAGAGCCATGGGAGAAGCAAACTTCCGTCCACTACCGCTGGGGCATGGCAGGGGCACCTTCCCAAAGGCAGGACCTCTGCAGGGCTGCTGCTGGAGGGCTCTTGGCATGGGATAGAGCTTAGTCCCTGGGGTCCAATCCCAACTGGAGAAATAGCTCAAAAACCCCATAATTCTGGACCCCCGACTCACTGGGAAGGGACATAACTCCCCTCCCTTCAGCCTTCCCTCTCTTGCAGCCTCCCAGGACATGACCCAGGTGAGCATCTCAGCCAATGTGTCCTCTTAGGATGCAAACAGGAGCTCGTGACCTTGGGTGACCCTGGGGCAATGAGAGCAGGCAGGGGACATCCCTGTGGGACTTAGAAACCAGAGGGAGCCAATGGATCAGTCCAGCTGGTCCCACTGCAGGCTGGGATCATCCCTGCCATGCTGGGAAACTTGTTTGCCCCAAACTTCCACCTCCCACCGGGTCAGTGGGCTCCACCCTGCCAGGGAGCTGGCAGGGATGAGTAGGGGGATTAGAGAGTTCAGGAAGTGTCGACCCTCATCTTTCATCCTGCTGCAGGGAAATCCTCGGCTTGCTCTTCCCTGTTCCTGCACAAGTCCTGCCCTTTCCCTCCATGTGTTTGCTGCTAACTGGGATGGACTGGGAGACGGAGTTTGGAACAGCACTGGGGTCTGCACCCAGTGCAGAGCCCTCCAAGCACCAGCCAGCTCAGTTTTGGCTGGATGGAACTCCAGAGGAGTGGTCAGCAGTTCCAGCACTGTGTGGCACAGCCAGGTGCCCGGCTCATGGCCTTTGCCCACCGCAGGGTTGGGTTGACCCACGTTGCTCCGCAGTTTGCCATGGAGCGTGAGAGCACGGGGCTGGGCGTGCTGTTTATTTTGGTTAAATTGAGTTTTCTCTGGGAGATTGGGGGGCGCAGGGGGCCTCCAGACAAGGGGCTTTTGTGAGCCGAGCTGCAAGCCGATCCCCTTTTGTGGTTTTGCTTTTCTGGATGATACAATTTGCTATTCCAAGAACTACCCAGCAAATGGACCCCATTAGCTGAGTCCCCAGAGCAGCTGGAGCTGGAGCTGGCGCTTGCAGTGCCTTTGTCTGCGTCCACCTTGGGCCCACTGGGAGTGCTGGGGCCATGGCTCTGCTCTGCCCCTGGATGGTGCCTGGGGTAGATGGGGCGGCCAGGAGCTGCTGTCCGTCCTTGCTGGCTGTGCTGATGGGGCATCTTATGGGATTAGCCTGGGCTGGGACCAGCAAAAAGTGCTGGGTTTGTTGAATTCCCCATCACACTCGTGTCCCTGGCATATGCTGACAATAACCCAGTTGTTGCCACGCTGCTGGGGGCAGGAGCCAGTGCTGGGGCAGTCCAGCCAGGGGCAGCCCTTTTGGCCCCTCGGACAGGGCTGGACCTCACCCTCATGCTTGACAGGAGCTGTGGGAATTCACATCCCTCTCTGCCTTTGGGCATGAGCAGCGTCCCCTGCACTGGGGGCAGCATTCGGGATCCCACTGGCATCCCCCCCACTTGCTCCTAAGTGCCCCTGCACAGCCGGCACACGAAGGGCAGCTGCGTGAATGCCATGGCAGCCTGTGCTGTTGGAGCCGGGCCCTGGGGCCGTGATGCCAGGGCACGGCCATCTCTGGCCACCAGGGCCGGGCAGTCCAGCCGGAGCATCCTTGGCCCGCTCGGTGCTGCCTCCCGCTGTGCAGGGATGCTGATGGCTCTGTTTGTCTTGGCTCCGATGGGCTTTTTCCTGCATGTGAGAGGCTGGAGCTGGGCAGGAGCCAGTGGGTTTATAAATAAAAGCGTCGGACACCTCTCTGGGTGGTGCTGAAAGCTCCTGAATTAGCCTCACCGCCCTGACACAGGGCATGTGGCCGCTGTGCTCAGAAGACACCTGGGGGCTCTCCCCGCTCCCCGACCCCATCCCGGCCGCTCTTGCACAGCAGCCTCTGTGTCCCCCTCCCCTGCCCCACTTGCAGCCACCACTCCTGAAGTGCTGCGACACACTGCCCTGGCCAGACGGGATTTACCCCTGCTCCCACCAACCTCCCAACGGGACGTTTCCCAGACCTGGCTGCCCCACAGTGAGTAGCGATGTCCAGAAGTGGGCAGCAGACACCAGCCGTGCCCGGGGATGAGTTTGCCACAGGAGCTGGGTGCGGGAGCATCCCTAGGGCACGGTGTGTGCTGGCACGGCACAGAGGAGACATTGGATACCGCCAAGTGGCCCCTTGGCCATCTCCGGTTGCTGAAGAACCGGGAGGAGAGTGCTGGCCTTACCACTTCACCTCCCGCACTGCCCGGCCGCACACTGTGTTGGTGCCGTGGCGCTGACCCGGTGCGGGCAGGAGTGGCCGGAGGCCGTGGGACACTGGCCTTGCACGGCATTTGCTTTCCATTGGCTCTTCAGGGCCATGGTCCGGCCCTGG
This sequence comes from Corvus kubaryi, assembly GCF_017639235.1. Classification (NCBI taxonomy): domain Eukaryota; kingdom Metazoa; phylum Chordata; class Aves; order Passeriformes; family Corvidae; genus Corvus; species Corvus kubaryi. The sequence continues at coordinate 3,119,988 of NW_024582087.1, read as the reverse complement.
CAGAGCCCAGCGGGGGCCGTGGGAAGGAGCAGCCGTAACTTCGCAACAAAAGGAGCCCGGCAGTGGGCAGGAGACAGTGCCGGGAGCCAAGAGCAGGGGCAGGACCCCGTCCAGGGCTCCTCGAACCGGCCGCCTCCGCCCGCAGTGTGCCGGGGGATGCAGGCGGCCGCAGCCCCCGGTGCCTCCCTTGGGGGCAAGGGCCAGCACAGACGGGGGGTTCCTGGCACCCAGCCGCGACCAGAGCCCTCCTCCCACCGCGCCCCCGCCACATTCCACCCAGGGCCTGACATTTCAACGTGCCGAGCCTTCGGAAAACAGCATTTTAATGCTCTCGCTGTAAAAGCAGTGGAAAATGTCCGTGGGCTTGTGCAGGAAGGCTCCCGGGAGCCGGCCACGCCGTGGGCGTGCCGGGCGCTGGCTGAGCCCTGCCAGGGCAGCTGGGATGGGGTGGGATCCTATGGAGCCCCACGTCTCCCGAGACACCCCTGCAGCCGCAGCCAGCTCTGCTTATCCCGGTTATTTCTGTAGCAGTGGTGAGGCTGGTGCTGCCCAGGTGGCCTCTGCAGACACTCAGGGCACAGAGGGGGCTGTCACCTCACCCTCCCTGGGCACTGCCTCCTGCCAGCCCTGCCTCCAGAGCTTTTCCCTACCCTCTTCCCACACCAACTCCAGACTGAAGGTTGATGAGTTCCTTAGGCTTCTTTTTTCTTCTGTTTTTTGGTTTTTTTTTATAATTGTCCTCTAGAAAAATGGGCTGAGTAGGTCGATTTAATTTTCTCCTTATGTTTCATTGCTCAGAAATGCCAGGCCAGTGTGACAGTGTGGCACCTGCAGCAGATGCCCAGTGCCTGCTCAAACTGTGGCTGCCACACACCCACCACTTCCTAGAAGGCAACAACGTGCCCCAGGTTGGGTCTGCTCCCCGGGTTTGGATCTATTCCCAGGCCTGGGTCTGTTCCCAGGATCTGGGTCTGCTACTAACATGGGGAAGTGATTGGCATAACAGTTGGGGTCCCTTGGGTGCAGTAACCATGCCAGCCCCCTCCTGAGCACCCCAGCAGCCTCTGGAACCTGTGCCCAAACAAGGGAGTGCCCCCTTGCCAAAGCAGGGGGTCCTGGCTGGGCTCAGCACTGTGCCACTGGCAGGAGGAAACCCTCTGGGCAGTGGGTCCCGAGTGGAGACCGAGGGAGGTTCCCACATGACACAGCCTGGAGGAGAACTTGGAGTGAGCTGAGTGTTTTTCCAGCTTGAAGCCTAAACAAAAGGTTTTGTAATAAGCGTCTCCCTGTCCCTGGGTTCAGTGTCCAGTTTTGCACCCCAGTGCTTCCCCAGGAGCATTTGAATATAGCAGATGGGAGCACAGGGGTGCAAAAGCAGGGGCTGACCCTGAGGGACCGGACTCCGTCCCGTTCTCAGTCCTCTGGAACACTGCAGGGACACGGCTGCGTGTCCATCCAGGGCCAGTGTCTCTAACAGAAACAGACGAGTCCTACTAAGAAAATATTCCATATATTCTGCACTGCTTTCCACTGGCGCTGGAGCTCCAAGTCCCCAGTTTTGCTTGGCAAAGGGTCAATGGTAACAGTGACGCCCAAGGCAGATGCTCTGGAGCCGTGAAGGTCACTGGCTCCTCTGGGCCTTTCTTAGCCAGTTCCCGGCACCGTCCCAGCTGCTTCTTTCTCCAGCCTGGGTACAGAAGTGGTTTTTCCTCTGGGATGATCTGGGACACATGAAATCCATACCATTTCCCTCTGGGCTACCCATTCCGGGTCTGGTTGCTTTGCAGGTGCTGTGTGCCCTGGGCAGGGTGGATCTGCCCGATGGTGTCACGTTGGGAGGAGAAGAGCAGTGGAAGATGAACACATCTGTGGGTGCAGGAGTCCAGGCAAGGAGGGTGGTCTGGAACCCTTTGAAGCAAATTCAATGGGATGCTCAATTGCACTGGAAATTTGGAGCCTGGAAATGAGAGTGTGGCTGTGGGTCATGGCATGTTGGCATTAAGTGAAGCTGAAAGATGGTTAACAACAGAGAGTGCACCTGGGGACACTGAGTGACACCTCGTGTTCCCCAGGACACGGCACCCAGCTGGCCGGGAGTGGAGCTGTCTTGTGGGACTCCGCTGCCTCTGCATGGGGTCCTGGGGCACGGGGCTTTGGCATAATCCCCAGGAAAGCGGGGCTGCTGGAATTCCCTGTGAGGCTGTCGGCTCCAAGACAAAGGAAATGTGGAAACTAAAAAAAAAAAAAACCAACTAAGAAAAAAATAGAAATTTCAAATTGAAAAATCAAAGCAGCTGATTCAGCGATGGTGAAATATCTTGTGACAGCATCAGGCAAATTTTTTCCAAACAAAATTATGGGAAAAAAATCAGCTTGATTTTGCACAACCCGCAAGTGTCCCAATGGAAAGGCACGTGGGGGTTGTCCATTGGGATGAGGGCATGGAGCCCCACGGTGCTGTGGGGCTCCAGGAGTGCAGCCTGGCAGAGAGGATGCCCCCCAAAATGGGCATTACAGGGCACAAGGGAAACCTGAAATCCAGCCAGGAGCATGAGGCTGTGCTGGACAGGAGCGTGGGATATGGGAGTGTCTTGTCAGAGTTTCCACTGAACACCTCGGGCTGGCTGGGGTCTCACATCATCTCACAGAAATTAAATTAAATTAAATAACATAAATACTGCCTGAAACGTGCGCTCCATCCCCTTCCCTGGGTGTGGAAATGGGGAAGCAGCTCCGCACGGCTGCCGTGCCAGGAATGCTCCTTTATGGTGCATGGCCCTGGGGGCAGCAGGGGATGGGGATGGGGATGGGGATGGGGATGGGAAAGGCATGGGGATAGGGGTGAGGATGATGAGGGAATGGGGAAGGCGATGCTGGCGCGGGGCCGCGGGTCACCGAGGCGAGGGCAGGACCGAGGCACCGCCCCGGCAGGTAACCCCATCCCCCCAGCGCCGCCCGACAGGGCGGGACACAGCCGAAGCTCCCGCTCCTGAAATTTATTTTAATGTAAACCTAGCTGTAAGGCAGCTTTTTCTCATTTTTAAACTATTTCATATCAATCCTTGGCCTGACATTTGTTTTCTTTGAGTGCGGTGGGGAGCGCGGTCGGCATTGCTGAGGATATCTCCTCTGGAATCTTGGCAGAGGCGGCTCCCTATCTTTGAAGAAACGGCAAATGCAAAACAGAAGGCCGATATTAGAGAAGCATAAACAGTATTTTCTCCCCGTTAACCCCAGGAGCGGCGCAGGGGCCGGCGGGCTCGGCGACACGGCGGCAGGGGACGCTGACCCCCCCGGGCACACGGCACCTGCCCAGGCTGGCCCCCAGGCAGGGGCACCCCAGCACCGCTCCTGGCAGCTCCCATCACCTGCGGCCACGGCGTTGTGCCCGTGGCCAGCGCGGTCCCTCAGGGCTGTGACCGACCCGGCGGGACAGGGCGCTGCGGCAGCCGGCGAGTGGCCACGCCGGGAGGGTCTGCAGTGGTTGGGGGGAGCGGGAGGTGTAGTTGGGGGTGTCCCAACCACGGTCTTGCCCTGTTGGGGGTCAGGAGCCGAGCTCTGGAGTCTCCCCCAAGGAGATGCAGCTCCGAGGGTGAAGCAGGTCTCACCGGGTGTTCTGCCAGGTGGGTTTTGTGGATGATGGACACGGGGAGGATGTGCCGGAGCGAGGGCTGCCTGGGCGGGCAGGCAGAGGCAGCACTGCTTGCTGGCACCAGCCAGGCTCACCTGGGGGGTTGCTAAAAAGCTGGAAGAGGAGAGGAAATGGAGATCAAAGGACCCAACAAAACCAAGGAGACAGGATTTCAAACTCTGATGTTAAAATAAAATTACTGTTAGGATAAACACTGCAAGGCAGGTTCCCGTCCGGGCAGCTGGGGCAGAGATGGGGAATGTTCCTGGTGTTTCACACAGGAGGGGATGTTCTCACAGCAATTCACACATTTGCTGTCGTACCTGGGCAGGTGCTGAGGGAGGAGCAGAGAGCTCAGCTGGGAAAACCACAATGTGGGGGACACGGTGGGGTTGCTGTGCCAGGGACTGAGCTGCTGACCAGTAGCGCCAGCTGTCCTGGGACACTGGGAGCCAGCTCGGAGACTGCTGGCTCCACGTTGTCCCACTGCTCTGGAGCTTGTATTTGCCATGGTGTGAGGCCAGCAGGTCGTTCCCTTGGGAGAACAGATGCTGCTGTTGAGGCTCCTTGTTGCACCCGGAGCCACCGTGGGCTCCCCAAGTGCAGTTATGGGTTCCCACTGCATCCCCCTGAGCAGGGGGCCCCTTCCCGTGGGATGGGTGGGCAGGGCTGGAACAGCCACAATGTTGCTGCCCCACATGTCCCAGCCCCACAAAGGGAGCTGCCCTGAGCACCCTGCCCCAGAAGGCTCATTATAATGAAGCTGGTGACCCCAGCACGAGGCTGGAAGTTTAAATGTCTGCGGTTGATGGCCACTTGCCTGGAAATTCCCTGAGACGGGAATCGCTCTCCGCGGGTCCCTCCAGGCTTAGCAGATTTCTTTGCAAAACACCCGTAGCCTTAGAAAACGTTACTGCTGCACAGGAGCTGCAAGAGCAAAGTGGGTCTGACCAGCAGACCTCGGGGAAACTCCGGCTGCTTCCCACTGCTCCACCAGGATTTATGTGTCCCTGGAGCAGGGCTGGCCCAGCCACCACAGGGCCCCTGGAGAGCGATGCCCAATGCTCCAGCAGCTCACTGGGGCTTGCAGCCCCTGTCCCTCCCTGTGGTGTCTGGGCAAATGCTCCATGTCCTACACCAGGATGTAGGCACAAGTGCCTGTGCTGGGTCATGGCATGAGCGTGGGTTCACTCAGCAGTTTGGACCCTGCACAGCCCCTGTGCAGTCCCCCGAGAAGGGGCTCCAGATGAGGGGATGCGACCCTCCAGTACCTTCATCCCTACTGCAGCCCAGCTCTGGCACTGGGCTCCATCCAGCCCTCAGGGACAGCATCACAGCTGCCCCCTGGGCAGGCCACCATCCCACTGGGAAGAGGAGGAGGAGGAGGAGAGGGGAAGAAGAAGGGAAGAAAAAAATGAATCCCCACAGAAATGTCTTCATAACAGGAAACGTCTCATAAAATACCTGTGGTTTGGCATGTGTGATTCGACTGGTCAAACTATGCACCTGGCAGGGAACCCTGCTATTAATGCTGCAGCTCTGTTATTTCGGTGGAGTGGAGGCTGGCGGGGGGGTGGGACCGGCGATTTGGGGTGCAGAAACCCTCCGCTGGGGCCAGGGCAAGGGGGGACATATCCCCTGGGTCTCACTCACCTCCATGGGTGACTTCCCAGCTGTGTTTCGGTGAGGGAACTGCAGCACACCGGGGATGCCATGAGCCAGGCTGAGCCTTGGCCCCAGGCTGGAGCTTGGTGTTCCTGCAGCTCCGAGCCAGGGTTTTCCACCCAGCCCCGAGCCCCAGCCACTACTGTCCCGGGGGTCTCCGTCTGGGTCTCGCAGTGCAGCGGTGCCCACCCTTCTTCAGGGATGGCCTCAGCCCCGCGCACACCCTCGGCAGCGACCGCCGGGCTCTGCCGCGCTGCCGAGGAGTTTTGACAGCTGGAGGTGAGGATTAAGCCCTGAGCCGTGACCCGCGGCTGCGCTCCCGGCACACACGCCCGGGCTCCCTAATCCGCCTGAGCTGAGCCCTGACCCGGCGGCCGCGGGATCGAGCGGTGGCACCGCCCCTGGTGCTGGCACCGCTGCCGGACCCCTGGATCGCCAGCTCCAGGCGGCGTGAGCCACGGGGCAGCTTGCACCGCCGGCATGCCGTGCCATGCCATGCCATGCCGTGCCATGCCGTGCCATGCCATTCTGTGCCATGCCATGCCGTGCCATGCCGTGCTGTGCCATGCCGTGCCATGCTGTGCCGTGCCATTCTCTGCCATGCCATGCCATGCCATGCGTGCCGTG
>NW_024582087.1:3113567-3113965 GCF_017639235.1 Corvus kubaryi | reverse complement strand
CCGTGCCATTCTCTGCCATGCCATGCCATGCCATGCGTGCCGTGCCGTGCCATGCCATTCTGTGCCGTGCCATGCCATTCTGTGCCATGCCATGCCGTGCCGTGCCATGCCATGCTATGCCATGCCATGCTATGCCATGCTGTGCCGTGCCATGCTATGCCATGCCATGCCATGCCATGCCATGCCATGCCATGCCATGCCATGCCATGCTGTGCCCTGCCATGCCATGCCATTCTGTGCCATGCCATGCCATTCTGTGCCATGCCGTGCCGTGCCGTGCCATGCCATGCCATGCTGTGCCATGCCATGCCATGCCATGCCATGCCGTGCCATGCCGTGCCATGCCACTCCCTGCCATGCCGTGCCATGCCATGCCATTCTGTGCCATGCCATTCTGT
>NW_024582087.1:3093298-3113467 GCF_017639235.1 Corvus kubaryi | reverse complement strand
TGCCATGCCATGCCATGCCATGCCACACCTTGCCATGCCATGCTGTGCCATGCCGTGCCGTGCCATTCTGTGCCGTGCCGTGCCGTGCCATGCCATGCCATGCCGTGCCGTGCCGTGCCATGCCATGCCATGCCATGCCATGCCATGCCATGCCATGCCATGCCATGCCATGCCATGCCACACCTTGCCATGCCATGCTGTGCCATGCCGTGCCGTGCCGTGCCATGCTGTGCCGTGCCTATCCCGTTCCGTTCAGGGCCAGGCGCGGGCGCTGTGCGGGGGCAGCAGGTCCCTGCAGATGGGGTGGGGTGTTTTTTCCTCGTCAAGGAAAATGTTTTCTTGTTCCCTGGGCTGCTGGCGGGCGAGGCTCCGGCTCCAGCTCCGGCTCCGGCTCCGGCTCCGGCTCCGTACAGCAGCCTTGGATCAGATCGGGTGTCCTGCAGTTAAGGACAGGCCGGTGCCAAGTCTCCCCCGCTCTCCGGCGCTGCTCAGCCGAGCTTCTCCCCGATGCCTTTGGCTTTCGCAGCCCGGCCTACGGAAACAACGTGCTGCTCTGCCTCTTCATAGCTCAACTTTTCGGTTTTGACTCGGTTTATTATTATTTTAAAGCATGTGTAGCGCAAAGCAAATCATCGACCTCCCGCTGGACCCGGGCCAGCCCCGTGTTGGGCTTGGAAATCCTCCCTGCTTTATTTTTTATTGTAAATGACCGGAGGATGGAGCGGCTCGATGGGACACGGCGGCGGCCAAGCCCGCCTGCTCCAGCCCACCCACACGCGCCGGCTGCTCCCGGTGCTTCCCCTTCGCTGCGTCCCCCGCCCCGGGCGAGTGCGAGCTGCTGCCCACTGCTCCCCCCGGCCCGGGGCCAGCTTCTGCCGTGGCTTCCAGAGGTGGTGGCTGGGCCTTGCGATCCCAGAGCACAGAATGGGGACTGGGATGGGTACAGGCATGGGCATGGGGAAGGGAATGGGGACAGCAATGGGCATGGGGACAGGGACCAGGATGGGATGAGGCCTCGTGAGCCTGGGCATGCAGGTGAAGTGCATCAAGCTTCCCATCCTGCCCCATACCTGAGCCCTTCCATGAGGCTGGCATGGACCTAGGATGGAACTGGGGTGAGGGCCAGCAGGCACATGCTGTGCCCCAAACTGACCACGCTTTGACCGCCGGGTTTAAACAAGTTCCCCGCTGTGCCGACCTTCAGTCACAATGGCAGATCCCCCGTGGATCACATATATTGACTTTAAAAATAATTAGCCTTGAAGGGAGCAGGCGCGGGGCTGGCCAGGCCCTTCATTAATATTTAAGTAACAGGGGCCATAAATCAGTTGCAGCTCAGCCAACAGCCCTGGCCGTGTCCATGGGGAAGTGGGGCCATGGTGTTCACAGGAACGTTGCCCAGTCCACAGGCACGGGAGTGCTGACATGGGCTCTGGGGGGAGAGTGGGACAGTGCGGGGGGCAGCAGCCCTCTTGCACTGGGAATGACCAGGAGCATGCCAAGAACACGCTAGGAGCTCACCAGGCTGCCCAGCACAAGCCACAGGCAGCTCTGGAGCGACGGACGCAGCACGGGCTGGTTGTTTTCCTGCGAGAACAAGGTGACATTTCTTGTCTCCTTTCTCATGCTCTAAGTGTGAGATTTTTTCCCTGTTCCCAGTGCTTTCATGGCGTGCCAGGGGTTTTTAACACGTCTGTTCACCGCCTGCCAGGGGAGCCGACACTCGCACCGTCAGCGTGGCGGCGGCGGCTCTGAAGCTGTGCCAGGGGTCTCGGTGCTGAGTCGGGGCCCTGCTCCCTCCAGAGCCAAGCAGTGCAGTGCTGCCGGGCCCCATCCTGCTCCAGCATCCCCAGCGAACAGCATGGACCCCTCAAGCGCTGCCCCTGTATGAACCCTCCTGGCTCAGCAGCTCCTGTTGCACTTGGCTTTGCAGCAAGGGATGGTTTTGGTCATACATGAGTGTGCTGGGGGGGCTGGAGCTGCCTCTGAAGGACAGCAGCCTGGCTGGACAGTGCCCAGCCTGGTGGCTGCAGTGCCCAGGCAGAGCGGGGTGAGCCAGGAGGGGCTGCAATCAGGACTCCTAAAGCATCTCCCCTGCTCCAGGTGGGAAAAAAATGACTCTTGTGGGATTTCTGTTGGCCATACCAGAGTGGGTTCTTGACCCCAGACCCCAGGAAGACCAGCAGGTAACCCCCAGGAGGATGAGCAGCTGACCCCCAGCTGTCTGTAGCCACCCCACACACATGATGGACTGGCCACTCTTCACGACCTGCCAGGCGAGATGGGAGCGTAGTGTGGCTGCTCCGTGTGATTAATTATCGGTTCATAACACAGGAGATTTCAAGCATGAAAGAGCCTCTCTACAAGCACGTTGTGCACACTTTATCCATCATATGAGACTCCAGATGTTTCCATTTTATTGTTATTAAATCACTGCCTGGAGAGCACAGGTAGCGGGAGGCCTCCTGCCCCATGCCGGGCACTGCTGGGGGGGACACACAGCACCAGGGACCCGTTTTGTTGAGGGACATGTAGCTGGGGGGCTCAGGCCAGGCTCCCCCCATCGCTCTGCAGAGAGTGGGGCAGCTGGAATGACCCAGCTGGATCAAGGGGGAGTGTGCAGGAATTAAGCCTGTGGCTGGAGCCTCTGGGTGACAGAGGACACAGAGCAGGGAACTCAGTTTCACATCCAACACACAACAAAACCTTGGTCAGATTCCCCTGTCCTCCCTCTCCCTTCCCTCTGGCTCTGTTTCCCCTGCATCTCACACCTCTCCAAGGACTGAGGTGTCACAGAAGGACAGGGGGATGCAGCACTCAGCAGCGAGGGGCTGAACCACCCCAGGGTGCTGCTCCTATGGCAGCATCCCGAGAAAAAAGCCCAGTGGATGGGAGGAGCAGGGGAGAATCCAGCCCAGGTGGGAGAGGAGAGAGCTAGGAAGGGAGGGAGGTAGAGATGGAGGCACAGGGGTCATACCAGGTAAGGAAAACAAGTAAATAGCTGATTCAGGGGTTTGTTCTCCTCTTTTATTTAACAGAAACTGTATTTTTACAGCTGCAATCCCTTAAAATGGGATTCTTTTCCCCTTAAACAAATCCTTCTAAAATAATGCTTCATAAAAAGAAGCGTTCCTCTCCTCGACCCTGAAGACAGAAAAACAATAATGCCGGCGAGGCCCTGGCCATGCTGCCAAGGAGGCCGGGGGTGGCTGTCACCCGTGTCCCTGGCAGTGCCACCCGACCCACAGCCACAGCTCTGGGGGTCTCAGTGGGAATGGCACTGCTCCGGGCCCGTGGCTCTGGTGGGATGGGCAGAGCAGAGCTGCCCTTCCAGCATCTGCCACAGTCACCTGCATCCTCACCGGCATCGTGCTGCTAATGGCAGGGCCATCCCTGTCCTCTCCAGCCCTCAGCTGATTCCAAGACCATTTTCCAGGCACGAGAGCAGCTGTCAAGGCTGCCTCATCCCTGGAGACTCCAAAAACCTGCCAAGCCCTTGTGGCATCAGGAACAATCCCATGCCAGGGCTCCCTGCTCCCTTGACTTAATTTGCTTTAATTTTGTTTTAATTTGGGTTGTTTTTTCTCTAGGCAGGAGTTTTTTTTTTCACTGCTGCTTCAGCAAAAGCGATTCAGGAAATTCCGATGAAATCCCGGCATGCAGCAGCCCTGCCCCTGCTTGCCGGCAGGACAGGCCAGGAGCTTAATTCTCATTAATAACCACCATGGGTCAATTATTGTGAGAAGGAGGAAAAGCAGCAAAAAGCTCTTTGGCATCACGTGTTGTTTAAGCTTCCAAAAATAAATGTTCTTTGCAAATCAATCTGTTTGCAGCTCCACACGTGGAGTCGACAGGGAGAGTTGCTGGAGGAAGAGAGTGTTTATAAAGGGGGTTTATTTTAAATAAACAGGCACTTAAGGCTGAGGCTGCTGCTCCCATGTCCCATCCCTCGTCCTCTGCGTGAGCTCCCGGCATTGCCCGCGAAGCGCCGCAGTTGAGCCACAAACGTGGTGAGTCTCTGGCTCCCACATCGTGGGTTTGGCTCAGCACCCACTTGGGAGACCCAGCACCCACCGGCTGCCCCCAAGGAAGGCAGGGCTTGGCGGTGGCAGCCTGAGCCTCCCACAGGAGCCATGGCCACAGGAGCCACGGTTCTTGTGAGAGGATCCCCTGCTCACTTGAGGGACGTGACAGCAATGCTGGGCTCGGTGGGCTGCACATCTCATCTGCCTTTTTTCCCCCTCTTATGTTTGTTAAAAATATATAAGGGATGTCAGAGTTACCACAGACACTCAGGGCAGCTTCTGTAAGACTCCACTGGGTACCCCTCTGGTTGGTTACAGTGCAAGATGAGGGAAGAGCCTCAAGCTGTGCCAGGGGAGGTTCAGGTTGGGCATCAGGAAGAATTTCTCTGTGGAAAGGGCTGTCAGGCATTGAAAGGGGCTGCCCAGGGAAGTGGTGGAGTCCCAGCCCAGTGGTGTCCAAGGAACAACTGGATGTGGTACTCAGTGCTCTGCGCTGGTTGACAAGGTGGGGATCAGTCACAGGTTGGTCTCAATGCTCTTGGAGGTCTTTTCCAACCTCAGAGATTCTGTGATTCTCTTCTATAAAGTGTGTATTTACCATGCATCTCCCAGCTGTGGTGTGTTGGGAAGGGCGACATGTTCGGGATATCTCTGATCCACACAAAGACAAATTCGAGGGAGTCCCGCTCCCACAGGGATCATTCTCAGGCTCCCAGCTGGTCCTCGTGAGGTGGGGGGTGTGTACCCAGTCTCACTGTTGCTTTGCCTGCAGGAGCCGTGGGAGCAGGATGCTACCGGACGTCGTGGCGCTGCTGATGGTGACGACGGTGATGGTGATCGGCCCTCGCTCGGCCACGGGAGGCGGCGTGGGGGGCTACGCTCAAGTCAAGTACATGCAGCCCATGGTGAAGGGACCCCTGGGACCCCCGTTCCGTGAAGGCAAAGGGCAGTACCTGGGTAAGGGATGCACTCTGCGGGGCTGTGGGATGACACGGGTCAGTGGGAAGGGGACATGGCACTTCACAGCCATTGGGCACTTGTCAGCCTCTATCCTGAGGGTCAGAGCTCCCAGGAGCTGCCTGGCACAGCTGAGGGTGCTGCTGTCCAAAACACTTTGGCCAAGCATGGAGGGACCATTTGGGTCTCTAACCCAGTGCAAAAGGACAGGATGGACACTGGTAGAGGCTCAGCAGAGAAGTGAAGCCCTTTGCTGGGGCTGGGAGGGCACTGCCGGGCCCCTTGGTCTGGGAGCCAGGGGACACAGGGGACCCTCCAGCCTCTGGCTCCCACCCTCCTGCCCAACCCCAGCAGCTGTGAGGCACAGAAACCCCGGCACTCACCATCTCTGCCTCTCCCTGCTGTTAAACCTGAGCTGTCCTGGCAAGGCTTTTTCCACTTCTCCACCTATTCCGTTTCCCTGTCTGCATTTTGCACCAGCTGGGAATAGAAGGAGTGCCAAGGCTGGAGCTGAGACACAGCCTGGCAAGGGAAGAGCAGGAGAGAGACATTTCCTCCTTCGAAGAGCAGCGACCAGAAACTTCACACGTGTTAAATTGCTCCCCACTGAGTGATGTGCACCTGGAGGGGCCAAGGCACCAGGGTCACTGCTCCTCACAGCCAGGGCTCACACCTCCAGCCTTCTGTAAGCCCCTGCCCCCAGCTCGCCTGCCTGCACCCACCCCAGTGCTGCCACCACCACGGGATGGGGCACTGCTGGGCTCGAGTATCCAGACCTGCCAGGTTGGTGCTTGGCCCTTGGGAAGAGCCACTGGAGCCTCCCTGTGGGTTGTCATGGACCCAGACCCTCCCAGGAGCTGAAGAATTGGCTCTGGGAGAAGAAACTGGAGAAGGCTGGGCCACCGGTGGCTGATTTACTGCAGGGCTGAATGGCTTATCAGGAGTTCAGCACATGTGTCAGAAAACACACAGCAAAACCTAGAGCCGAAGCGTGCTATGAGCCCCCCCTCCCTGCCCCTTCCCAGCTGTTGTAAAGCTGCTCCCTGAATCCCAGCCAGAGCCAAAACCTTCCAGCGTAGCACAGGAACACTTCAGCTGCTGGTGGGACTGGATTCAAATCTCTCTCTGCTGTTTTCCCTTATTTTTTTCCCTTCTTCCTATGCATGGGAGCAGCTTGCATTGCCTCTGAGCAACGCTGCCTATGGTGGGGAGAGCAATGAGTATGCCAGGCTGGGGCAAGGAGGGGCTAGACCAGGCACAGAGGGGACACTGAGGCAGGGCAGAGCATGGAAGTCCCCTAGACATTACTCCTCTAAAACCCTTGGGAAAGAGAAGACAGGTGGGGAACAGGAGAGGGGGACACAGGGACAGCTGCAGCCCGACCCACCGGCTGTGGGGCCACACGGAGGCAGCTGGGGAAGCCGGTGCCTCCTGGATCCCACCGAGCTCCCATCTCTGCTTAACCTCTAATTTGGCAAGGAAAATCCCTGCTGGCCTTCTGCCCTGCTCGGGGAGCTCAGCTGACTCGCCGCGACGGCGCAGGGCTGTGCCGTGCCCCTGCGGGTTACCCCGACCCGGCGGGAGCTGTGCGGGGCCCCCGGACTGGCTGGGGGGCTGGGACCCCCGGCTGGGGGGCGAGGGGTTCCCTCCTGCCTCCAGGTGCCAACTGGTTATCGACAGGTTTCCTCAGGGTGCCAGACACCTTTTCTGGTGCCAGACACCTTTTCTGACCCAAAAATGAGTGCCCCAGAGCACAGAGGGAGCTCAGGGAAGGAGATACTGCTAAACGCTGAAATGCTCAGAATATTGAAGCAGACATTTGCACATTGGGGTTTATTTTGGCTTAATTTAAACCACGTCCATGGCCCTGCAGCCAGGTAAACCCACGAGCGAGTGCTGTGCTGGGGCACCCACTGCTGGGGGAGACGGTATGAGAGGTGCTAAAACACTGATCCCACGCAACATCCCTGTGAGCCTGCGAAACTCTCTCACAAGACAGGGCTTGGCAGCAGCTCTGGAACAAGCTCGGCCGGGGTCCGCCACAGAGCAGCCAACCTCTCCTTCCTGCAGTGTCATCTGGCCGCGCTGGCCAGACCCGCTGCTGGCTGCTCCTGGCTGGGAACCACTTCCCATCCTGCTGGATTATTCCTCTGCTGGCCGGTCTGCGCTGCTGGGTCTCTCCTTCAGGCAGGACGGGTCCTTACTGGGATGAACACAGCTCCAGAGGGGCTGCAGCACCCACCTGGCCACGTCCCTGCTCCTCAGGAGGTGGAACGCTCCGTGGTGCCCGGGGGGAGCTCCCAAGGGTGGTTCCTGTCCTGTCCCCTTCCCGCTGCCCCAGCTGGCTCCGCGTTAACATTCACGGCAGCTCTGTTCATGCTTCGAGGGGAACACAGAACCCCACGCTGGTGCTGCGAAACGCAGAGCTCCGAGACATGTGTCTGTGGTAAGACATGGGCTTTTGAAATCGGACACCAGTGGGGCTGCAGTGTTCCAGTTTCTCTCCGCTGACGGCCCCGGTTTGGTTTTCCCGTCTGCTTTTTTGGCCGCCTGCAAGCTGGCAGCTCCCGCCTGGCGTTTCTCTCCACTGCCTTGTGTGAGGAGTGTGTGTGTGCTTTTTCCTTCCTTCGTGGGCTCAGCTGTAGATCCTTGTTCTGATTCCATGCAAAATGACCTAGAAAACTAATTCTTTTCAAACTATTGCAAGAAAAAAAAATAAAAAGAAAAAGTAGGGGGAGAAAACACGTTGAAATAATTTTCTGGAGAAATTTTTTTCCAGAATCCAAACCCCAGAAATAGTGCAGCACTGCACAGCTCCCTTGCCCTCTTTCCCACACCATTTTCCGGGGTGAAGAGCAGGAGTTTGCAGAAATCCAGTGGCAGTGTCATGACAGACAAGTATTTCCTTCATCAGGAGAGCCAAGTGACCGCAGCTACAGCTGAGGATGCGGGCCAGGCTTTGATTTATAGATAAGCTCTAAAAATGTTTCCATTATCCAAAGGAAAACACAGCAGCACCAGGCTGGGAAGGGCCAGGGCTAATTGCTGTGTTTAGGGCAGGCAAAGCCACCTCCGATGCTCCGGGAGCTGTGCCTGCTGCTGCCACAGTTATTCTTTTCACGTGTCTCAAATCTCCCATAAGCTCTTCCCGTTGACTGAGGAAATCTCCATGCTGGCGGATCCCAGCACCACGGGTGTCCATGCTCCCAAAGCCCAGTTTGGCTCACTGAGGGGGCCAGACTGGCAGACCCTGGGGACTGTGGCATGCAGCCTTGTATCCTGCTCTCACCCCAGGCAGGATCCATCCCCATCCCAGGAACTTGTTCATATAGATCTCTTCCCAACTGGAATGATCTACCCTGGGCAGATTTGATTTAAATTCACCCAAGATGTCACAGCCTTTTCCTCTGCCTTTTGCACTTCTCATCATCGTCCCGTGTACGTGTGACTGTCGAGTATTTCCTTCATTTCAAACTGCCCAGAAAAGAGTTTGTCAGATTTATTCTTTCTCACCCTTTCCCGGTGTCACGTGGGAGGTGACACCCTGCCTGGGTCAGCCTCGAGGAGTTATTTATGCTCACGTCTGTGCTTTCCATGCTGAGCTGTGGTGGGCATGTCATCTGCCTCTCCTCGCCTTTGGAGTCTCTCAGCCCATTAGTTTCTTTCTTATATCCGTTTGCAAAAGACCTCAATAAATTCTTGAAATGTCAAGTGGTTGCGGCCTATTCCCAGCTGGGCTGACTCATTCGGATGGAGCTGAGGCTGCATTTCCCTCCCAGCTCTTGGCTTCTCCTCCATCCCCAGAGCTTTTTTCCTTTTTTGTTTCTCTCTGCCTTGCTGGACATGGGAGCTGAGCCAGCAAGCACTGTGGGCATGGCCTAACCCATACACCCATCGCCTCCTCAGGCTCTCGAGTACATGTCCAAGAGTTTTCTTTTTAATCCAAAAGGATTAAAGGTCTCCCAGGGCCCTGGACTCGCAGGACGGGGTGAGGGATTATCCTCAGTCTTGGCTTGTTCTGTCACCATCCTCTCAGCTGAGCCCAGGCAGGAGCGACTGAATCCCACGGTGCTTTCAAGGCTGCTGGGAAGTGAGGCAGCAGGAGGTTTGAATCCAGCTCCAAAAACATCCTGCAGTAACTCATCACAAAACAGCTCTGCCTGAGCTGACAGCAAGCGCTGGCACCTTCCATGGTATCACCTGACATCATGGAGGGATGTGAGGCTGGAATGAGAACCCTGGGCTTTAGCCTTGCCTCAGGACAGCCCTGCTGATGTGGGGGCCCAGGAAGCTGCTGTGGCTATGTTTAAGTGGAAGGGTCCCCCTTGAAGCCCTGCCCAGGCCATGCAGAGACCCCGGCTCCAACATCCCAAGGACATCCTGCACCTGCACACTCCTTGCTGACCTCCAGCTCTAGTGACACTGTGTCTCCTCTTTCCACAGACATGCCGCCGCTGCTGCCCATGGACCTCAAAGGGGAGCCAGGACCACCAGGGAAGCCTGGCCCACGTGGACCCCCCGGGCCCCCCGGCTACCCAGGAAAACCGGGCACGGGGAAGCCAGGAATGCACGGCCAGCCTGGGCCCGCTGGGCCCCCTGGCTTCTCGGGCATTGGGAAACCCGGCATCCCAGGACTCCCCGGAAAGGCGGGTATGAAAGGGATGCCCGGAGCCAAGGGCGAGCCTGGCATGCGAGGGGAGCAAGGGCCGCGGGGACTTCCCGGCCCGCCGGGCCTGCCCGGGCCAGCCGGCCTCTCTGTCAATGGGAAGCCGGGTCCCCAGGGCGGCCCCGGCCTGCCCGGGTTTCGGGGCGAGCCTGGCCCGAAAGGAGAGCCGGGTCCCCGCGGAGAACGAGGGATGAAGGGTGAAAACGGCGTGGGGAAGCCAGGGTTACCGGGGCCCCGGGGGAACGGGGGCCCTCCCGGCCCCGCGGGGCCCCCAGGGCCCGCCGGTGTTGGGAAGCCCGGCCTCGCTGGGCTGCCGGGCGCGCCGGGGGACAAGGGCGACATGGGCCCCCCGGGCGGGCCGGGTGTCACCGGGGAGCCCGGCCCTGTGGGGCCGCGGGGACCCCCGGGGATCGATGGGATCGGTGTCCCGGGCGTCGCGGGGGTGCCGGGGATACAGGGCCCCATGGGACCGAAGGGAGAGCCCGGGATCCGCGGCCTCCCTGGCCTGCCAGGCCCCACGGGCTATGGGAAACCGGGCTTGCCCGGCCTGAAAGGAGACCGCGGGCAGCCCGGGGCGCAGGGAGCCATCGGCGATAAGGGGGAGCCCGGCGTTGATGGGGAGCCGGGCGAGCCGGGCCCTGCCGGCATCATCGGCCCGCCGGGCCCACCGGGGTCCATGGGGCTGCCGGGCAAGCACGGGCTGCCCGGCTCCAAGGGGGATGTGGGGCCGAGCGGGCCCCCGGGAATGCCGGGGATGCGCGGCGACCAGGGCCCGAACGGCTTCGCGGGGAAGCCGGGGGTGCCGGGGGAAAGGGGCCTGCCCGGGTCACTGGGACCTCCCGGCCCAACGGGCCCCAAAGGTGAACCAGGGTTCATCGGCCTTCCGGGGGTGCCTGGATTAACGGGTGGCCCCGGGCCCAAAGGGGATGGTGGGATCCCGGGGCAGCCGGGGCTGCGGGGCCCCTCCGGCATCCCGGGATTGCAAGGACCTGCTGGTCCCATGGGGCCTCAGGGGTTACCAGGCCTGAAAGGGGAGCCCGGGCTCCCTGGCATTCCTGGCGAGGGGAAGACCGGTGAGCCTGGCATGGCCGGACCCATCGGCCCACCTGGAATGCCAGGAACGCCAGGGCTGAACGGACCACCAGGCCCACCAGGGCCACCCGGGCCACCAGGAGCGCCAGGAGTGCTGGACGAGACGGGCATCGCAGGGCTGCACCTGCCGGACGGTGGCGTGGAGGGGGCTGTGCTGGGCAACGGGAAGCCGGGCAAGCCACAGTATGGCCGAGGAGAGCTCGCTGCCCGCATTGCGCCGGCTTTCACTGCCATCCTCACCTCCCCCTTCCCCGCATCTGGCATGCCTGTCAAGTTTGACCGGACCTTGTATAACGGGCACAATGGCTACAACCCGGTCACCGGGATCTTCACCTGCCCCGTATCCGGAATCTACTACTTTGCCTACCACGTGCACGTCAAAGGGACCAACGTTTGGGTGGCCCTGTATAAGAACAACGTGCCAGCCACCTACACCTACGATGAGTACAAAAAGGGGTACCTGGACCAGGCCTCGGGCAGTGCCGTGCTTGAACTCAAGGAGAATGACCAGGTCTGGGTACAAATGCCCTCGGACCAGGCCAACGGGCTGTACTCCACAGAATACATCCACTCCTCTTTCTCCGGGTTCCTGCTCTGCCCCACATAACGGCTGTTGGGCACTTTTCCTTTACACCCACTTTAGCCATAAACTGTCTTTTTTTTTTTTTTTTTTTGATAAAAAAGTGTTTTAAAATTAATACAAAAAAGAAAAATCACTGGGAAGAATGCGCAAGACATTGTCGTGGGACCTTGCTTCATGCTGTTTGATCCATGAGTCAAGAGGGTAATTGGGAAGGAGACATCTATCCATCTATCTTTCTCTTTTTGGGGGAGGGAGAAGGGAGGGAGGGGAGCGACTTCCTCAGCAAAGCGTATTTGGAATAAGTTTTACCCCAGTGACTGGACATCAAACACAGGAACGTGCTTGGGATGGCAAGGATCTGGCTCTGTGATCCAGAGAGGGTCAGCTGGAAGACCAGACCCCCCCCTGGCCTGTATCAAGTGCCCTCGTTTCCCATTTGGAATGCTAGATAAATAAATCCAGCTGTGTCATGGCTGGCATGTTTGGTAACCGACACAGGGTCCCAGGCACTTACACAAACCCATACAGCAGCAGGGATCCACGCTGGATTGAGAAATTTCCTTCCAAACCACCAGATGCCCAAGTTCCAGGCTCACTGACGCCTGCTTTTCCAGACTGTGCTTTGGGGCAGTCTCTCCGATTCACTCTGGATTCAGCGTGGTTGGATTTATAATCCTAAAAAGTGGAACACTTTGCATAAGCACCTTCTTCTAAGAAGTAAATATTATTTTTAACCCTCCCCCCCAGCACCTTTAGGAATAAAACCATCCAGGCACTGGTACCTGGGAGGATGCCACAACCAGTTCCAAAGGCAGTGAGGGAAGCTGGGACCCCCATGATGAACAACGATCCACTCTCTCCATTCACCTGCTGGGAAATCCAAGGGCTGGTCCTGTCCCGTCTGTCTCTGCAGCCCAAAGACTTGCTTGGCCTCAGGAGCATCTCTGCCCACACAAGGATGGCAGTGCGAGCCTAGCTCACGGTGCTGCCAGCTGGTGTGACATAAGGAAGTGCCACTGATGGACAGCTTGCTTTTCCTGTCTATTTCAGGATGTGTGAACTCTTGCATTGGTGTCCCCCCTTTCTCTGGGGATCTTGGAATTAAGAAAAAATAGTGCTGGTTCTAACTTTCCACACAGTGATTTCACCACGGTGCTATGACCCATTTAACAACATGACTTACAAGTGTAGTGCAATATGTACCTGTGACAGGGCACCAGCCCCAGGGCCACCCTGTGACTTAGGTTAAAGAAATCAACATTTGCCTGTTGTTACCACTTTGTCTCTCTAATGCTTGGAGCATTACTGACCCGAGCATGAGCTGCAGGGCTCTGGGCCGGGTGTGACAGCACTGCCCACACAGATCCTGTGGCTCTGCAGGTTTTCTCACAGTAGAACAGTCACTGCCACTTCCAGGACAGGGATGCTGCTCATCCCAGGGCAGGAGCATGCTGCTGAAGTCAATCCATGTGCATATCCCACTGCATGTCCCTCTGCAAAGGCACATCCCTGAGAGACAGCAACAATTTGGTCACCAGCTCTGATCTTTGCATTTTCCTAAAGCCTGTTTGATGGCCAAAGAAATGTAGCGAGACTGGGACTGGGCTTGTTTTCCAGATGGACTCTACGAGATATTTAAACAACTTTTCTTTTCCTATTTCTGTTTTGTTTGTTTGTTTTCTCCTCAAGTCTGTCCTGTGTTTCTGCCTCTTGCCATTCAGGCCTTCCTTTTAAAAACTCACCTATCCCTGAAATAAAGAGTTTGCTGTTGAAAGGTCAGTGCTCCGGGCACTGCCTGTTGGGGCTGTGTCCCCTCCCTGGGATCTTGTCCCTGGGAATTTCTCTTCTTAGGCAGAGATGAAACTCCTCAAGCTGAAAGGTGTCTGATCCCACTGGATGTTTTTAACTCCTGAGGGCGGGGTCAGGACTATTTGGGTTGTGATCCTAACAAGTTATTTCCCAGCAGGAACAGTCCCTAAAATTAAAAGTGGAAGCTCAGATGATTTTTCCAAGCCCAGGTTTGGTAGGGGAGGGTGCTGGGAGGGGACCTGTCTCCTTTCCTGTGGAGAACAGAGGGATTTGAGCTGGTCCAGCCCCACCATGCGCATGACCCGCACAGGGCCAGGAGCTGCCACGCCTGGTGGGAGCTTCATCCTGCTCCTCAAAGTGACTTATTTATACTGTGCCTAATCTACAGCCCATCTCCTGTTCTGTTTCACTCCAAACTTCTTGTTCGAGCTGGCAAAAAGCAACGACCAAACTCCTCACTGTAACCACCCCCAGATTAAGTTCGTGCTGTAGATACTGTTTTGCAATTCCACTTTCCCTTCACGTGCAGAGCGAACCCATAATCACCCCTCGCAGCTATTTAACCTCTTACATTTACACACTAATGGAAAGCAAAGATATTACACGCACATAGTTAGGCTAAAAAAACGATGCACAGGATGAGGGAGGCTGTTCACTCTCCAGAAGGATTTTTTTCTGGAATACTGAGTACATATTAGCCAGCAGAAAGGATTATTTTCTGTCGTGTGTGTGAGCGCGTGGGATTTTGGTTTCAATCACAAGAATAAAAAAGGTTGGGTTGGATGAGGTATGTCTATTTTTAATGCTGAAAACTGCATTACAATGTGCATTTTTATATACAAATTCTTACTATTTTTTTTAAATTTGCCTCTAGTATCTTCATTTCTAACCTAGTATATAGAGGTTTTTAGTTTTGTAAATACTTATTACATGCACTGTCCTAGTAAAAGTTGGTTTAAAATGCACTCTTTGTGACCCAAAACTGACCTGCTCTTCACAACTAAAACTGCAGTACTTGATTGTATTGACAAACATCAATAAAACTTATTGTATAGAGGTGGGCTCAGCTGTGCTTTGTCCTGGGACTTGCTCTCATGCAGTTCTCTTACCCTTTATTTTCACCTCAAATCTCCTCACTCCCAGCAGATTCCCTCACTAAATAATATCCTTATGCAAAAAGTTATTGCATGTTTCTTATGATTAAGGAAAAGACTCCTGTCTCTAGAAATTCTGTTTTAGAAAAGGTTGAAACCCAGATCCTTCCAGCCTGGTGATTATTAATTTGAGGAACTCAAGCTGAAGTCTTAGGGATTCCCTTTCCCTTCTGTGTGGTTTTCTTCCATTTTTTTATCCTATATCATACACCTTGTGCACAGCCAACCTCCATCCTGAGCTAGTCAGGAACACTCAGGACTGGTGAATCACCTGCAAAGCACCTTCACAGGCTCACAGTCCAAAGAAAAGAAAATGTATTTTCCCACCTGATCTCACCCAGCAGAGGCAAAACATTTCCTGGGACGCCTAGCTGACACACGGGCACCTTCAAAAGCTCATTCCAAGGAACAAGCTATCCTCCTGCTGCCATCCATGGGGCTCCCAGCAAATTCCCTGGTCTCTGCACCATCATCACACGCTGGATTCCAGCACCTGAACTCCTTCCACAGGCTGAGAAGGAAAAGGGGCCTTTCCAGAGGCTCTCCCTGCAATGCCCAGTGTCAACTCACCCTTGTACCAAGAACCACTCCTGGTCCTCTTGGCACTGAGGATGCACAACCTCATGACTTGAGTGAAAACACAGGAGCAGTGGCTACTTAACAAAGATAACTTTCCAAGGAAACTGAAAGGTTTAGCACACATCTAAATTTTGGCCCAAAGAGCTCTAGTCTTTAAACAGGAACTCTTTGCTTGTCAGGAGTTCCAAACATTTAAAATTATAAAGCTGCTTTAAAAGAAAAATATCTTCTTTTAAATAATTCCATGAATCTGGTTGCCTCTCTGGCAGAATAATGTGGAAAACCTGATATTTCACAGCTCAGCTCTGCAGCACAATACAAAAATATACAACAGACCAAAATTCCACACGTTCCCAGGACAAGAATCCATTTATACAAGGAAAACCCGTTAAAGCATCACACAAAAGACTGGCACTTGAAGGAAGCAGACTACAGGGAAAACTGGAAGGACCCGTGGCAGCCAGATTCCCACATGTGCATGCAACCTGACACAGCCACCACGTGCCGACGCCACCGGGGAGCACAACGGCCACTTCCCGGTGTCACAAGACATAGTGGAGAAATAACAAGTTACACTGTCACATTCAAGTTTATAAACATTTCCATATGATGACATTTTGTTTTCAATTATTAAAAAACTTCCAACCCTTTCTAGATGTGCCATTCCCAAGCTGTTTCTCCCTTTTTGATCAGCTCCACTAAGAAAAGGTTTTAAATGTAAAATTCTGGAATACAGCTGCGCTAGAATGTTCTTGGCCACCAGCACCAGCTTCTTTTAAACATTGATGCCCCCAATTAATCCACCTTTCCCTTTAATTTTGGGGCAATTCTTACCAAGTACAAAGGCTTAGACTGTGGTAAGTTAACTCCTGCATCCTGCTCAAGTCACTTTTGTGACTGACTGCAGCAGAACCAGGAATTCTATCCCTGTACTACCTCCACTCCCAGATTTGCACTCTACAGGAGCTGGACTCCGATGACGCTTGGCAGTCCCTTTCAACTCGGGGTATTCTGTGATTTAAACAGGAATCTCACTTGGTGCTCTGGGCATACACAGGACTTCAAAAATACAGGATGCATGGGTTAGGAACACACTGCAGCAGTGTGAGAGCAGCTGTGCAAGGGGGCACAAAGTGCAGCAGGTGCCTGTAGGATCACAGGGCCAAGGACACAGGAGGAGCAGCAATTAGTGACACCCTCTCCCAGCAGGGACAACAAGCCAGCTGGGATCGTCTGCAGGCATCAAAGGTCTCTCACAGAGCCATCAGCAATGCAAAGAAATCTCTTCTCCCTTCTCTGGCACTTCTCATTCTGCCTTTAGGGCAACACACCTCCCAGGGAAGTCTGCGCTCCATGATCCTAAGTCAGCACAGGTGACAACGTGGGCCACCAGGTCTCTCTGGTGACTCCTGTGACATCTCTTATCTGGCCAGCTGAGAGTGACCTGCTGCTGTACGAGGGGTGTGGAGACTCCCAAAACCACTGGACAAGCCACTGACCACCAAAACACAGCCCACGGACACAGGAGCACAGGAAAACAGGGAGAAAGTCCACGGATTCAGACACCCGCCAGTAACTGCAATGACAAATGGCACAACGGTGGACAAAGCAGAAATCCTATGGAAAATGAGACACTCCTGTACACTCAGGGGAGCTGCACCAACTGTCCAAGTGCAGCCACTTCCCAGATGATCCGTGACTGAAGGGGATGTCCCCTCTTTTCCAAGCTGGCTCATGCTCCCAGCTCCCAGCTTACAGCAGCAGGCACCCTTCCCAGGTGAGGCTCGCTGGCGTTGGCCGATGGTGCGGATCCACCACTGGGTCTGACCAGAGAAGCAGAGCTGACCATCCCTTCGCCTTCAGAAAAGCCCTGGAGCTGCCCCGGAGCTCAGAGCCGCTGGCAGTAGAGTTCATGGAGGCTCTTGGCCATCCTCTGGGTCTCCTGGAAAGCCTCACAGCTCTGCTCCCAGCTCGGGGGCACCTGCTCCTCCCCGTAATAGGCGCCGGCAATGGCCCCCGCCATGGTGGCGATGGTGTCCGTGTCCCCCCCCAGGGAGATGCAGTAGATGATGGTTCTCTGCAGGGCATTGTAGTGGTCAGGAATGTCGGGATCAGCATCCATGCAGCGCAGGAAGGAGTAAATGGCAGTGGGGACGGAGCGCAGAGCAGCGATGCCATTGCCTGGAACACACCCTGTCATCACCCTCTGGCTTCCTTCCTTTTCCCTTCCTACTGTAACTTCCTGTTGCCAGTGACTTTCCATAAAGATATCATGGATTTTACCAGGAAAAGGTGCAAGTTGGTGCCTCAGAAACCCCCCAGTTCCCCAGTACCACTCACATCCTGCAGAACAATTCCCAGTTACCCCAATATAGTCTGGCATACCCATATACCCATCCCCATCCAACATGACAACCCAAGAGCACTTAAGAGATCTTGGAATATTAAGAAACATTATGAAGATAACATTTCCTTAATAAGACCTTTTTTTCCTGTCAATACAGAGAGGGAATCACTGAGCTGAGACTCAGAACTCCTGTCGGGTTAGTACAGGCAGCTTTTCCAGCACATTCTGTGCCTGACAGGCTGAAGAGGAATCTGAGGGAAGACACATCTACCAGGCTTGCTGAGTTAGTCCTGCTTCCAGCTTTCCTAATGCTTGTACTAAGAAAGGTACTCACCCAACTCAAACAATACATCTGCTTTGGGAATGCTGCTGAGCTCCAAAAATTCCTTGATTTTCTTTAGACGCCTGGAAAACGGTAAATCCTCAAATCCCAGCCTGCAAACAGAGAGTGCAGTGAAGAGGAGAGAATGTGAAGAGCCAGAACAAACCACCACAGCAGGGTTGGGGCTTCCCCCCCCAGCTACTCACGCTCGGGCATCACTGAGAGACTTGTCATCCGCCTCCACGTGCTCCATGTGGCTGATGAGCTGCTCCAGGAAGGTTTCCCTGCTGAGCCCTTCCTGCAGTGCCAGGTGCACGGCCAGGGCCTGCAGGATGGCCCCGTTGTAGCCCAGGGAGTTGGAGTGGGTCAGCTCTGCGCTCAGCTTCGCAAACTGCCGAAGAAACCCCAATGTCAGCAAAGCCTCCTGGGACACTCCCTTGGCAGCAGGGACACCCAGAGGAGCCCAGAATGTTCTGTTACCTTCTTGACATCCTGAACATCGGAGTAGACGAGGGAGATGCCGGCCACCCTCATGGCCCCGCCGTTCCCATAGGAGCCCTTCCCATTGAACTGGGCTCTCGCAGGCTCAAACACATCATTGCACTTGGGGCTCAGGAGCTTCTTGAAGACGTTGACCACGGCCATCCCATAACCCCTGTTGGGCTCCTTCTTGAACTCCTCCGCAAACCTGGTGTGGGCAGGGGGGAAAACACCCGGAGGGTTTGGTCTGTTACTGAGGTTTGTGATTGGATGAAGCTTCTTGCTACAGTGAATTAGTAACACACACGTAAATCTGTGACAGTCAGGGTTCAGTGATTCAGTTCGGCAGAGAAACAATTCCCAAAGAACAGTGTGAAAGCAGGATGTATAAACATCACCTTCCATAACCCACTTGTTTCCCTCTCAACTCTGCCTCAAAATAGAACCAAACTAGAAACATTTCCGTGGGTCACAACCACAAGGAAAGTCTTTTGTTCAAGTTCAATTGAAGAGTTTTCTAAACAAAGAAATGCTTTCCCTTAAGTGGAACCAAATGCTCCCAGGGCTGGGGATTCAACAAGGAAACAGATCATAAACAGAGTCAAGCTGAGCTCACTCCTATTCCCTCACTAAATTAAGGGCAGTACAAACATAAATAGCTACAAATAAACATGAAACGAAATGTTTCTGGAATCTCCAAGCATTCTCCTCCCCAAAGGTGAACACACACAGGGCTGACATACAGCAGCGCTGTCCTGTCAAGGCAGCTTCAGACTCCACACTGAAGCTGACGCTGGTGCACAGTCCAAGGCAACGGCAAAGCAACAACAAACTAAAGGATTAACCACCTCTTTCCTAATTTTTTCCCCTCCACAAATTAGTAATGACTCTGCCTCAGCCCCCATCCCCTCCCACAGTCAGTCACAGTGATGGTTTCACCTTCAGGAAGCCTCATCCTCACCTCTTGGCCATGTCGACCTCGTCGAACTCCCGCTTGGCCAGCAGTGACTGCACCACTGACCTGCTCATGGCCGTGTCGTCCGTGTACGGCAGCGACTCTGCAATGGGAGGGCAGAGAGTGACACCTCCAGCCAGGGACAAACTGTGCCTGCCCTTTGCCAGCACCACCCTCATCTCCAAGGCCTGACTGTCACAAGTTGCCTGGAACAGCTGTGGCTGCCCCATCCCTGGTAGTGTCCAAGGCCAGGTTGGACGAGACTTGGAGCAACCTGGGACAGCGGAAGGGGTCCCTGTCCATTGCAGGGGGTGGCACTGGATGGGATTTAAGGTCCCTTCCAACCCAAACCTGTCTGGAATTTAAGTTCCCTGGCACTCTGAGCTCGACACTGCCATGGTTGTCAGAGTAAGGAGACACAGCCAGGGAGCTGCATCCACAGCTTATAATGACACAGAATGTACTTCAAGATTAGTAAGTCAGGAGAAAATGTCTGACATCCAGAGGCATATATGGACAAGAGAGTCAGGCCAACACAGAATCACAGATTTCCAGGATGGTTTGGGTTGGAAGAGACCTTAAAGACCACAATGTTCCACCCCCTGGCATGGGCAGGGACACCTTCCACTATCCCAGGTTGCTCCAAGCCCTGGCCAAGCTGGCCTGGGATACTTCAAGGGATTGGGCAGTCACAGCTTCTCTGGGCACCCTGTGCCAGGGCCTCACCACCCTCACAGGGAAGAATTTCTTGCCAGTATCCCATCTAACCCTGCTCTCTGGCAGTGGGAAGCCATTCCCCCTTGTCCTGTCACTCCAGGCCCTTGTCAATAACCTCCATCTTTCCTGCAG
Source organism: Corvus kubaryi (assembly GCF_017639235.1). Classification (NCBI taxonomy): domain Eukaryota; kingdom Metazoa; phylum Chordata; class Aves; order Passeriformes; family Corvidae; genus Corvus; species Corvus kubaryi. The sequence goes on along the minus strand of NW_024582087.1, from coordinate 3,093,649 downwards.
ACTCCCCTCAGGCACTGGAAGGCTGCAATCGCTTCCTAACAGTTAAATAACAACTCTGTGCTTCTCTCACTCTTCTCCTCCTCAAGTTTTGGCACCTCTGCTCCCTGCTGACACCCGTTCCAAGCACACTCCACCTCAGCTTCCCTGGAGTAGGAGCAGCACGGGGCGAGCACAGCAAACCACGGGTCCCTTTGCATCAGCGGTGTCCCTAAGGAATCCCCAGGGGATCAGGAATGGCCAGGGGTGTTGAACCCCTACAGCACAGGGCACAGGACAGAGCAGGACAGGGGACAACCAGGGCAGTCAGAGCGGAGATGCCCCACAACCAGGGGAGAGGTAAGGACTGGGGGC
>NW_024582087.1:3085932-3092898 GCF_017639235.1 Corvus kubaryi | reverse complement strand
GGGGGGGAAGTGAGGTTGGGGATTCTGCAGATTGGGCACACCCCAAAACCGAGTCCTGGAGGTGCTGAGGAGGGAGGGACACACGCAAACCCCAAAGCCCAGTCCTGGAGGTGCTGAGGGAGGAGGGGACACACGCACCCCAAAGGTCAGCCCTGGGGATGCTGGGGTCTAACCCGAATCTCTGGGGTGCCGAGTGCCGTGCACAGCGGGGTGTGTGAAGGGGGAACCGGGGGATGTCCCCCGCCCCCCTCCCCGCTCTCCCTCACGCACCTCCACGTGCGCTCCCCGCCGCCTCCCCTCCCTCCTCAGGCGGCGCAGGTTCCAGCCCTTTGAGGAAACTCAGCAGCTCCGGCAGCTTCACGACGCTCCTGCCTTCGAAAACAGCTCCCAGACAATCCCCCAACAACGCCCCGGCCAAGCAGCCCCGGAACCGAGTGAGGCCGGGCCGGGGACGAGCCGGCACCCGCCCGGAGCCTGAGGCCGGACCCGCCGCCGCCATCTTGCCGCGCGCGGCGCCTTCTTCCTCCGGGCCGCCAGGGGGCAGTGTGCACACTGCCCCCTGGCGGCCCGGAGGACCGAGGTGCCTACAGCACACCCGCCTGTTCCCTTAATCCCTCCTGGAATCCAGATGGATTTAATCACCGCGGATGACAACTGGGGACAGGCCCTTTATTGTTTATAAATCTCCTCGGAGTGCGGGAGGCTATAAACATCATCCAAGGGCCAGACAGTTATAAAACAAACTAGGAGGAGGATTCCATTCTCCCCAAACACGACGCAGATGTCGCTTTTCCTCGCTACAGAACTGAATCACCGGGAGTTTTCCCCCCACGCTTGCACAATTCCCGGCGCGCTAAGCCAGCTCCAGCTGACTGTTCCTCGGCAGGTTCCTGGTGCGGTTGACAGCGTCAACTTCTGGCTCAAACTTCTCCACAGGGATCACGAGTTTTCTCCGGGTGTCCATGCACTTGTTGTCCAGCTGCAGAGAATTGGTTTTGTAGCCAATATCGGTCTGAATGCGGTGAAGTTGTCGGTAAAGAGCGTCCAAAGCATCCCTGGGAATGAGCAGAAGGGACAGGAGTTGGGATCAAATGCTGCATTGCTTCCCAGGAACAGGCTCCCCAGGGAGCGGTCGCAGCCCTAACCCTGCCAGAGCTCAAGGAACATTTGGAAACCTCTCTCAAGCACAGGGTGGGATTGTTGGGGTGTCCTGTGCAGGGCCAAGAGTTGGTCTCAGTGATTCTTGTGTGTCTCTCCCAACTCAAGATATTCCATGATTCTAAACTGGACAGGAAACACCCAGCTTCCCACTTTCTGGCAGCATTTGGCCCTGTACAAAGAGCAAACTCATCAGATACTCATTGTTTGGGGCAGTGAATAGCGAGCCCACACACTGCTCTGGGAGGGCAGCAGAGATGTGCACCCAGGGAGCTGCCAGGCCACAGCAGCATTTCTGTTCCTTCCTTGTCACTCTCCTTTTTGTCCCTTTTGGAACAGTCAGAGCCTGGACGAGGTCAGAGTCAAGCAGGGGCCGTGGGAGTCCCATTCCCCTCTCAGCACAGACCCCTTGTGCCTGCACCCCGCACCCACCAAGCCCAAACAGTGCTGTCCCTTGCGAGCCCAAGAACCACAAGCACCAAAAGGCAGGTGCTGGAGGTGTGCCCAGAGCACCCAGAGCCACATCCCCTCAGGGCAGCGCTGGGCACTGCTGTTCCTGGAGGGCAGGACACTCACTGCGACTCTGTCCGCTTCTGCTGGAGCGCACGGATTGTCCCCTCCAGCTGCTGGACCTCGTCTGTCAGTCCATACTGAGCCTGCAGGGAGGAGGGGACAGCACTTGACAGGGCTTTGACAAAGGCCACAGTTCCATCGTTTCCCTCTCCCCCAGCTGTGACATTATTTCCTTGCTTTGATATGTCACTGTAGGATCCATTGCTCAGCTGCTCCAAAATTCATCCATGTTTTTCAGAGCCCCCTTCCCGGTCAGTTCCCTGCAGGGACCATGCCAGGTGAGGTACCTGATCCCGGCAGAGCTCAACGTGGGGCCGGTACGTGCGGGTCTCCAGGCGGGTGTGAGCCACTTTCAGATCCAGCGTTCTCTTCCGGAGATCTTCCTCCAACTGTCGGATCTCCTCCTCCATTTCAGCAATTTCTTCCAAGGTCTAAGGACAGACATGTATCATAAGCAACAGCCAGGGACGCCGACAGGGAAACAGCCCCCATGTCTCTGGGAATTTTGCTGTGCTGGGGATAGATTTTACTCAAGGGCTTCTGAAGACTGAATCCTCTGCTTCCACAAGGACGAGGATGGTGCTGCTGAGACAAGAGGTGAAATAAAAAGGCCCAAACCTGGCAGTGCTACCAAGCAGCGCCAGAGAAACACTTGTGAGAGGTGGGATACTGTTGGGATCACGTGAGCCACTGAACAGCAAACATGTGGAAACTTTGCTCAGGCTGAGTTGCTTTCCATGTAACCAACAGCCTTTGGGATTCCATTCCCAGCCAAGGTTGTAGTCGATGACCAAAGAAACAACACTTACGTTCTGCTCCTGCCATCTCAGCTCACTAAGGGCCCCTTCCATGTCTTTAATCCTCTTCCTCAGCGCAAACTCTGTAGCTATACGCTGAGCATCCAGCTCATTGTTTGTCTGAGGAGAGAACAGCTCCAGTCACACATGGCTACAAGGTGTCTGTGTCCTGGAAGGTGGGGACAAGCCCAGGAGCAAAACCAGCCAGGTTTGGCTGCTGCCACATGTGTGCAGGTCACACTCTCCCCGTACCCAAAAGGCAGGGATCGATGGACAGGGATGTGTCCTCCAGCCTGCTGAGTCTGCTGCAAGCTCTGCAGCATAACCAAGCTCCTGCTTAAACCAGGAGGGCAGCTGCCCCCAGACAGACCCAGAGACGTGCCTGCCACACTCCCACACCAGATCCAGAATGACACCACAGATTCCTGGCCAAGGGAGCAGTTTACCTGGGCAATGCTAAGTGTGATTGCTCCTCGGAGATCAACTGAGGCTCTCATTTCTGCCTCAGCACGGTCCTTGTTGCACTGGCTGTTCAGTTCCCACTCACGAAGTGCAGTTGTTCTGTGAACAAATCAGTTATGAAAATAAATTGAGTGTTTGCAAGACATTTTAAAGGAACCACCTGCTGCGGGCCAGGATGGCAGCACAAAATGATTCTGGAAAGCTGGAGGTCACATCTTGCCTGATCTCCTCAGAGACTGAGCTCCACTGGGCCCAACACCTGCTCCACCCAGGGACACATCCAAACCATGGAAGGGAGTGCCAGGCAAGTGAAAATGTGCAGCAGGTCCCCCTCAACTGTGCCAGAGGTGACACCACACTGCTGAGTGTCACCTACAGCCAGGTGAGAGGGAGGCAGGGCACCTGGACCCCGCTGGGTTTGGGGTGACAATTTAGCTATCTCCCAAAAGTCTGTGGCTTCCCCATGCCACAGCCAACTTATGTTCTGAGCTCTCTCCAAAACCGTACCCATCAAGCCTGGACAGAGCATAGAAGGAAAAAGCATCCCAGGGCTCGCTGCAGCTTTGGCCACACAGGGACAGATTGTTTCCTTACCCATCTGGGATCCGTGTTGGCTTGACCTTGAAGGAGATGTTGCCAGAGGTGACGTTGAAGGACATGCACTGCCGATCAAGTTCCAATGTTTCCACCTTGTGCCGGTGGTCACAGTTCAGCTGCTGACGAGCTTCCTTTAAGAGGCTGTGGAGAGCCACGCTGGAGTCAGTAGGGAGCAGGCCCAGGGCAGGGGCAGCTCCCAATTCCCAAAGCCTTCATCGCCATGTCAGTCATCTTTGTGAAATGAATGATGAGCTCCCACCCTCCCTGGGAACTGGGCCCGACCTGCCCAGCACTGCCTGCCTGGCTGGTGTCACCCTGGAGAACGGAGCTGCGACAGATTCCCACAGAGTATCAGGGCCTGGGAGCTTTAGCACCTCGTGGCCACTGATTCCTAAACCAAGGCAGGTGGCACAAGAGATCTGGGACAAAATTTCCAAAGGGTGCTTGTGAAGTCTCCCTTGACACACCCTCCCCTGCAAAACCCCAGACCATGAAAATCATCCAAGGTTCCTGTGTGGTTCCCTGCCTGCCTGCCCATCTCAGCATGGCATTAGAAGCACATTAAGTATCTGGGGCCAAGCAAGGAGAGCAGAGTCACTGGCCAAAAGCTGTCACTCCTCACCAGAGCTGTTTGAAGGCTTCGTCCACTCGCTGCTGCAGCTCTTTCTTGGTTTTCTCAATCACCTTCACCTCTCTGAGTAGCTCCTCTTCCACAGGATCCCTCACCACGTCGATGTTACGACGGCTCTCACGGAACGTCAGGCACTCAATGGCAACATCCAAACACAAGTTCTTTGCCTGGAGGGCATTTTCTGCTGCCTCCTTCACCTGAAAGAAGCAGTCAACCAGTGTGGAGGGGATCTTTTAGGGATGGGAGAGAGAAAGGAAGGGGAACCCACCCATACCATCATTAAGAGGGACTCACACTGTCTTTGCAGTTCTGAAACCTTTTATTAAGTCTGGAATAAAAATTGCCAGAGCCAAACACCTTAGTCCTCTACACCTGCCATTTGCATTGGGAATCACACCTTGCTGGGCATTAACAACTCCAGAAGCAGCAGCAGCCTCTGGGTTTAGAGCTCACAGTATCAGAGATCTCCTACTGCTACTCTGTATTTAAACCCAAACATTTTTGAAGGATGGTGTTAACATATTTCTTATTATCCTTCAGAGCTTTATAAAAAGTCCAAACAACAAAATCCACCCAGAAATCCAAACAGGAGCATGCAATACACAGCTGCATGACATAGCTTGGCTCAGCCAAGAACACAGTGGTTTGTTTTCCAGAAGTCATTCCATCAAGTATGGATCTCAGTATAAAATATACATATAATATATAAAAATATATCTAGTGAGAAGCCCCCCTTGAACTCCAGATGGGCTTGCCCATTGCACAAGACAAGCCTCAATTATTTCACATCCCATGTTGAGAGTGCAAGTTCACTTCCAGCCATCTGCCTTCCCAACATACTTTGGTTAAGGCATCAATTTCCAAATCTGTGTCTGTGAGGCATCTGGCCAGGGCCTCTCTCCATCTGTCCACGCTGGTGATACGATCGCTGAGGCAGGTTCGGGTGTTGTGCTCATCCCATCTTGCCTGGAATTAGAGAGAAATGCCATTACTCTTTTTAAAATTGTAGTTGTGAATCTTGCTGAAGCCTTTCCCTGTTTTCAGGACTGACTGAGCCTCTCACAGGAATACAACATGTTGCCATTTGGTCTCACAGTCATTTACACAAATGGAGAGCACAGAGAACAACACGAGTGGCAATGAATGTGAGAAACACACGGGGATTTCGTGACAGTACAGATACATCATTGCAGGTGGTCTTACAGGGAGTAAATGTCCATATTTAGCATGTTCTGTACAGGTAAAGCCCTTTATTCCCTCATCCATACACCCAAATCTAGACACCCTCCCCAGCTCCTCAGCCCAATATCCTGACAAACCGGCAGCAGCCCCCCTGCCAGAGGGCCCACCTGGTTGCCAGTTTCGTTGCGGAGAGCTCGTCCTTCCTGCCGGATATGATGGGAATTATAACGCTGCTGTTCAGCGTCGGCCGAGATGAGGAGGGAGTTGTTCTGCCAGTCCGGCATGGTGAAGCGCTGGCCCGGCTTTACACTCAGCAAGGCCATCTTGCCGAACAGGTGACTGAAAGGGAGCGGAAGATTTATGTGTTTATTCATGGAAATACACCCGGAATGGAGCTGCAGCCAAAAACTACTGAGCTCTTCAGGAGAAAAGCAGCACCAAGCTGCAACTCGGCACCTGGCCTAATGCAGACACGTCTTTAAAATGGGGAAGCACAAGGGCAGGTGATGGGAGCCATCCTCTGCCCTGGGCCAGGGGGAAAACCCTGTCCACCTGTCCCTCCCTAGGAACGGAGCTGTTTGCAGGGACAAGGAGCTGCTCACAGCACCAGCTCCCATATGGTATTTACTGAGCTTGGACAAAACGGCTGAGGATGTGACTGATTCTGTTGTGCTACCGCTGAAGGCTCAGCCCAGGGCTGTGATCCCAGGAGACTCCAAGGCTTTGCAGGAACAGCAGTTTTTAGGCTTCTTTTTTACCCAGCACATCCCACACAACAGGCAGAAACTGCAGACCCCACTCCAGAAGGTCCGAGGAGCTCCCGAGGGGGCTGCAGCTTCCCAAACCCACGGTCAGGGGCAGTCCTGGGACGGACCCCCTTGGCAGTGGGATATGCCATGGCTGTCCCAGCTCCCGCGGGCACAGGGCACTGAGCCGGGGCTCCTCGAGCACAGCCACTGACACCAAGGGCTGACGGCATGTGCAGCCCAGGAATTTCTGAAGGAAAGGAAACCCGGAGCGAGGGCACAAAGGGCCGCGGGGCACAGGGGCCCGACCACAGGTGGAGGGGAAAGAGGGAAAGGGGAGAAAGAGGGAAAGGGCTCAGCCGCTAGCTCGGAAGGGACCTCACCCCGGGTGGTGTGAGGGCACTCAGCTCCTCCGGACCGACCGTGCTCCCGTCCCGCCTCAGGGCCGGGCCAGGCCGGGGCCGCTCTCTCCCCTCACCGTTACCAGCAGATTTCCCCCCCCTCTCCCCTCACCGTTCCCAGCCGACCTCCGCTCTCCCCTCACCTTTTCCTGTCGATTCCTCCGCCCCCCCTCCCCTTCCCCTCACCGTTCCCGGCCGACCTCGGCTCTCCCTTCACCATTCAGTGCCCATCCCCGCTCTCTCCCCTCAGCGTTCCCGGCCGGTTTCCTCCCTCTCCCCTCACCGTTCCCGGCCGGTTTCCCCCGCCGTCCCCTCACCGTTCCCGGCCGGTCCTCGCTGTCCCCTCACCGTTCCCGGCCGGTTCCCCCCTCTCCCCTCACCGTTCCCGGCCGGTTCCCCCCTCTCCCCTCACCGTTCCC
>NW_024582087.1:3025471-3085922 GCF_017639235.1 Corvus kubaryi | reverse complement strand
CCCCTCACCGTTCCCGGCCGGTTCCCCCCTCTCCCCTCACCGTTCCCCGCTCTCACGCGGGGCCGTTGCCGGGCGGCCCCGGCGGGTGCGGCGGCGGCTCTTGGGCGGGTATCGGTGTCAGGGACACCGCAAACAGCAGCAAAGCAGCGCCCAAATCAGGGACAAATAATATTGTTTAAAAAAATCCCACACAATGACCCAGAAAGCAGGAGGGAGCCGGGGGTGTCCACTTCCAGCGCCCTTTCCCATTTCCACAGCAGCCATCCTGCCCCAGGACGGCTGTGGGCACTGCAGCAAGCTCTTGCCTTTTTTTTTTTTTTTTTTTTTAAATTATTTAAATGGCATTAAAATAAAATTTTAAAGAAGATCGAAAGTAAATGGTTTTCGCTCCTTGGATGTGCCTGGTGCCTCCCTTCGCATCCCAGGACCCAGACCAACACCTCCATCTGCTCCTTGCTTTGGGAATAAATCAAAATGATGCAAGTACAAATAAAGTATCACACATGTGCATTTCAAAAAAAATTTATTTTTCAAATGAATACAGTTCGTTTACAATACACCCAAGTTGATGGTATCTATAGCCAGCAGAGATCGATGACTGCTGTGTCCTATACACAGTCGTACAGAGGTTACAGATGCCTACGAGAGGGAAGGAACAGTGAAAGAAGTCGACATTTTACTGTGCTGGAAGGAAAGCAACTCTTGCAACAGGTAGAAAATTTTGGCAAGAACAATTTGTCCGGAAAGGGAGAAGGGGCAGAGGACACGGCTTCTGCTTAGCAAGTACATCTCAAACACCGACACGTTCCCTCCCACCCCGCACGGCTGCAGCCCACGGTACAAAGAGGCACACATGGTCAAGATGGTTAAGTAAAAATAAAGGCTTTTACCAGTTTGTTTGCCATCCATCTACAATCTATTTGTGCAACGTCTCAAGTCACAGCTCTACTTTATTCTTGAAACATTTCCCTTTTGCTTCGAAAGCCCCCAGGACCTTCACGGTGGGAACACATTCACGCTCCTGCCGAAGCAATGGGAGACCAAAACAGGGGAGCAGTTGCCAGCATATGAGAAAGAGCAGACACATGGGAGGGGATCAATCCACTGGACTGGTTTATAAGAATTTTATTCAGAAAACGAATCCCAAACAGCATTTTTTTTTTTTTTTTTTAAACAACTTAAATATGCAAAATTTCTCTGCGTGACATTGCTTGCAGCAGTCTCCAAAATTAACACAGCTCACTGGCCAGTGATGTTTATGGCACACACAATGCCACCTGAGCCACCTTCTTCCAAAAATCCTTTAATATTGGCTCATAACCAAACGCTACCAATTAATGTGAAAGCTCTGAAGTAACACCTGCTGACAGACAATGTCCTCGTCCACAATCACACACCTCCAGCCAGGTGAACAGCTGTTTTTCCCTACACCAAGTGCTATTTATCCACCATGAGGCTACCTGGAGAGCTGAACTGCTTATACCAAGGGAGGAGACAAGAACAACAGGCAGAAGGGTCTGTACCCTATGAGCCCAAAGTGTCATCACTCCCCTGGAACCCTGATCTGTACACCAGTGTCTGTAAAAACAACATTTCCAACCCAAAACTTGCTCTGCCAGCCCCACTGCTGTGCTGCAGCTTGATTTTCACACCTGCCTCCAAACAGACACCAAACACAACGAGCTAGAAGCAGGTTTTTCTACAGGAAAACAACATGTAGTTGTCTCAAGGTGAGATTGAACACTGAAAACTGCAAAAATGAGAAGATTTCACTGAAAAACAGAAATCAAGTTCAAAAAAAAGTAAATACTACAGCCACAGGAGAGAAGTGATGCACAAAAGCGAGTACCCAGAAGAAGCCATTCTGCGCTGCAAAGTTGCCAGAAGCCAAACTCCATCTCTGGCATTCTTCCTCTCACCAAGTTTTGTTGGTGTTCAATTATCCTCACTACTTCAGGAGCAATACTCAAGTTTTCACTCTGCTGGCACACCATCAGGATCCAAAACATCCAAAAATTCTTTAAGTTCAGCATTGCTCCAGGGGGCATCACTTCACTACTACATCTGAGTGGACACTACCTACCAAGACATGTATTTTCTATCAAAGAAACTGGTTTTGAAGATATTTAAGAGATTTGCAAGTGTAAGCAAAATGAAAGTTTACTAGTAACTATTTCAAAAGCTAACTTTTGCACACCTGTACTGAAATAGGTTGTGGATCTATGATTTATGGGCAAGCATGGCCCTAAACTCAACATACAGCCATATTTTTGTGTTGCTAGATAGTGTTACAGCATTAATTTCCCAACTGCCAAATGTGTTTGAAAGACCTGTGTAATTCTCAGCAATGAAAAAAACCCCTTTCATTTAAATAAACTTGCCCTCTGAGCGTCTGTTTTACAACAAATGGATTAGTTTAAAGAAAGCAAGATGGCAAACATGGGACTGACCCCAAGAGCTGCAATGGGATGGGAGGGAAGAGCTCCGGCTCCCAGCAGGGATGGGCTCCAAACAACTGGATTCACTGAAGATGCAAACGTGCAAATTGCACGGGTTTGTATCACGAGGCTACCACTGTCACAACATGGTTCACCCTCAGATCACCCAGTAACTCACTCTCGTAAGGTAATGTGAATCCTCACAAACATCTTCTAGATGAAAAATGAGGCAGAATCGCTTCCCCCAGGTCAGAAAGGGAACCTGCTTCAGAGCCAGCTGGTTCCAGAGCTCCTGGCTGGACAACTCACCAGTATCTCAAAACAGCTTCAAATAGAACCTGTTGGAAAAGCTCTTCAATTTTGGTCTGAAAATCCACTTTTTTTAGCAGCTTAAAGCCCAAACTGGCATCTAAGCACACAGGTGCCTACTTCTGCACAGTGCAGTGTCTACAACAGGGACCTGGTGTCAGAGGATGGGGGATTGTTCCTCTTTCCACACCCAAGTGACCACACGATTCTGTTCTCAGACATCGCCACCCCTTGCTACTGGCAAACTGCTTTTTGAACTTATCTGTGACATTTGATCCTCACCTCCACGTTCCCACTGAGCCAGAGCTTTGCGCTGCTCCCTGACATTCACTGGGCAACATTCCCCATGTCCCTGCAACCTCCAAATGGGTGGAGAGGGGAGAGGCAATGGAGTGTATGGAAAGCTGCAGGAGCACAGTAAAGAGAGAGGACATCACTGGACAGGCAACATTCAAATAAAGGCAGAATTAATGATTCTCATTAGATAAACATATCAAGGTTAAATTTTATTTTAAAAAATTGCAAGTCTACCAGAAAGTAGGTTTATTTGATGACATTACTCTCCAGAAACCACTTATTATAAAAGCTTCTCCTCTCTGGGTAGTTCTAATTCACAAATAATTCAGGGCTCACTTTGATGAAGCAATTCAACACAAAACCAACTCTACTCTGAACAAGGACTTCGAGCTTTAAAAACAGTTCCAAGAAAAATACTAACCATCCTACCAATGCAAATACAGGTTTTTCCAGCTCTGTTCCTGGTCAGAAAAAGGCACATACTTGCTCTCAGTGAGTTCAAGTCCAACACAAACAGTTCAGGACACCCAAGCTCATGTCTGATGTGCCCATCAATGTCCCTGAAAGGCTTGAGCTGATCACAGCTCATCTGACACCCACCCACCTCCTACCCAGTCCTTTGTTTATACAGGCTTTTGTCACCATCCCACCCCCACCCTCACATCCAGAGCTGATCTGTGCTCCACACAGCCACAGCATCCTCAACATGGCTAATTCCATACAGGCAGTGGAGGGAGAGAAACCCTGGTCAGGGAATGGGGAGGTAGGTAAGAGCTGAGTAAGAGCAGAGCAACTGCAGTGTTACAGCAAAATGACCTCTACACCTGCCTGCTTCTGTTCCTGGGAGCCAGGCACACCTCAGGACAACCAGGAACCTCTCAGGGCTTCTGTGTTGTATAGAAGGATCACATATTGCTCACAAAACTGCTTGGGTCGGTGCTATCTGAACCAGTGGATCCACTGGAAGCTGCATCTGTTTGACCCAAGTAAGGGATTCCAAGGTTTGGATAAAACCAGTTTGATTTCAGGGGGCAGCTGTCACAGGCACTGCCACCTGCTCGCAGCACGGTCCTGGAGAAGGAGAACAGGCACCCCTAAAAATATACAGGAACATGCTTTTTCCCTCATGTGTTAGTTTTTGAATTAGCAATCACAGGATGACAGAACAGTCTGGGTCTGGGAAGGAACCTCTTAAAGCTCATCCAGTCCAACTCCGCTGCTGTGACCTGGGACCTCTAAACCAGGTTGCTCCAAGCCCCGTCCAACCTGACACCTTGGATGTTTCCAGGGATGGGGCAGTGAGAGCTTCTGTGGGCAACCTGTGCCAGTGTTTCATCACACACATTGTAAAAGACTTCTTAAATCTAATTTAAACCGACCTCCCTCCGTTTAAAACCATCACCCCTCATCCTGTGGCAACAGGCCCTCCCTAAAAGTTCACCCCCATCATTCTTACAGGCCTCTTCAAGTACTGAAAGGTACTGAAGAAAAACACCAGCTGTCAAGTTTTGCTTTTTTATTTGCTACAGGAGGCAAAGGAGGCTCTGCTGCTTCTTCATTAGCTTCAATATTCTGTTTTGATTTTCCCACCTGATAGTTTTTAAAGGAGTTTGAATAACTCCTACTGGGCTCTGTTACTTTGAGTCTGCCCTTGCTGCTTCTTCCCACACCTTTATTCTTTCCCTTGCAGAGCTGCTCCAAAAGCCACAGAATCTTGATGTCCCACAAGTTCTCCATCTCCTTGAGGAGGTCCTCCCTGTCCATCTGCAGCTGCTCCTTGAGGTGTTTTAGTTTGCTGGGTTTTTTTCCAATTTAAAGTATTTTAATAATGTCTATTTTTAATGGTTTGTTAGCTCTTATTTAATTTGGATACCTTAAACCATCGTGCACCCTCCAATGACTGCAACAGAAACATTTCTACGGGAATTAAACCTCGCATGTGGCAGCTCATGGACAGCAAGGCAAGAGATTTGTGTCCAACAGAAAACTGCTTCATCAGGTGCAGGTTCATTCCCTTTGATAGAAAGAAGAGGCAGCAACTTCCTTCTAAATCTCAACAGGTTCAGTATGAACTAAATGTGGAGCGAGACAAAGCAGGTGGTTGACAGGCAAGGGAGGAGATAGAGAGTATTGCTGCAAGCAAGCTGATGGTGCAAGATTTTTGGCCCTTTTTAGTCTAAAAGATAGAAACAGCTACTACTAAAAGGGTCAGGAGACACAGTTTTGGCTCAGAATTCAGACTGAAAAATGCTTTCTAAACCCCAGCCTAGTAACACTGAGAAATTGGAAATATAAAATAATCGAACATCATGGCAAGCTTAAATACCAACACAGTGGCATTGGGCACTGTAATAAGACCAGAAAGTTGGTACAAGCTACAAGAGACATTGAATCATGTCTTGAACTTGAATCAGAAGAAATTATAGAGCAAAGAGAGTCAACTCGTGCCTGAGGGAGCTGCAGCATCCCCTCAACAACGAGGTGTGGGCAACTCAGCAAGGGCACTGCCCAGTGGTGGGACTCTGAACCCCACATATTTCATTGACGATGTCCAGAAGCTCTGCTTACTACTAGAAAAAGTCTGGACGTGAACATATTCCTGCAAAGAGACCACTTGGAGTTATTCAGTGAGTTCTGTGGTTAAGCTCCTGATATTCAAAAATATCCTGACATCAAGTTATTTCACATCTTAAATGCCCAACACTATAAACAGTAATAAAATGCACAAAATCATTTTAGTTGTAGAGAAACAAGGTACCAATGAAGCACTTGCCTATGGCGAGCGGGTTAATTGTCTCCTCTCAAACACGACTGGTTAAGCCAACTTTCTTTGGAGAAGAAAACCAAAACATTCAGAAACTTCTCCTGCCTAAAAATAAGTGTTAAAAGCAACACACAGAGCAGACACACAGACCTATGAGCTGCACACAGACCACCAATAAATATACAGAAACACCACAACAAAGGACAAGGCTCATCATAAAAGAAAAGTCCCATAACTGCTACTCAGACCGATACCAAAGGAAAGGGAAGTGTTTTTTGCAGGCATGTGCAAGCACATTACAGTGTCATCAAAGCAAAACTTTGCTATTATTATTACTTTATGCAGCATTACAAGGTTACTGAGGTGCAGTGTTTAATAGTCTAGTCTACAGCTTTTCCTGACTGCAGGAACGCTCACCAAATTCACCATGGACCCACCCCCTCCGTGGCATCGCCTACCCACCGAGCTGCTCCCATCCAGGGCATCCAGCTCCCAGCTGGGAATCAGAAGACCCACTGATCCATACTGAACACACACAAGCCATGTGAGGACCAACCATCTCCCAGGCCATCCTTAAGACACCCTCCTAAGACACCTTTCAGTTTGTCTCCATCTCTGGGAATGTGCTTCCCCTAAAAGAAGACATCCTTTGGTAGCTACGGATTCCTTTCGGCACCAATCGTGTCCCCACGGCTTCTCCCACACCCCAAACCCCCAGCCCCCTCAATATGAAGAGGTAAATCACATTAACCAAACCCAACCCCAGCCTACCAGCTGAATTTGGTGATCGCTCCTCAATGCCTCTCCCTCCAAAGGAAAACACCTTCCTGGTTATTCTTGGTCCTGACTCAGAGAAGCTGATGCTTGAAAGTACCTAAAAGATACCATCAAACACTTGGCATTTTCAATAATTTATCTTAAATTTGCAGCCACGTACAACTGGAAAATAAAAATCTACAGCACCATCTTCTAAAAAGGCACTTTCTGAGGACTGTCTTGCTTAAAAAAAAATAAAAGTCACTCCAAGTTTTAAACAGTGGAACTGCTTTGTTTGGAAAGGACCCTACGGTAACAACCCATGTCAGGTGAGGGGGTACCTCAGACAGGACGTGAAAGGCCAGGGCACATAGGATGGAAAGTGGATGGAGTCTCCCCAACACCCTCATTCCTGCCAAACCAATGCTTTGATATTTTCCCTCGCACGCCTCTCCCTTACAATTCCTTCCCCTCCATATGCACCTTTGCCTACTCAAGGGACAACAATTCGGGTTTTAGTGTCACAGAGATCAGGATTTTTAAGATTCTGCTTGGGAGGTAAAATGTAGGATCCTGTATCCATCTTGCTCATACCTCAACTACAGAAAGTACAAAATCTTCTACCAGCAGAAAGCATCAACGAGCTCAAGCTCTAACCACAATACTTTACAAAAACAAGGAGTGAATTGGCTACGTTAAGTCTGATTTCAACATGTGTCAAACCAAAAATGATATTCTGAACATGCAGCATCAACCTAAAGTACCATCTTTGGGTAGAAAAGACTGACAGAAATCTTTCCCTTTGACACCCCTACGGAATTTTTCACTAGATCCAATCAACCTGCCACTAGCAGCCACGAAACTCCACAGCACTGAAAGGGACAGAGCATCTGCCCAGCCTGACTAGAGACCACGATGGCCACTTAGAAACAACCACCTTTGAAAACTGAATTTACAGGTCCAACATACATAATCTGAGCTTTTGATTCCTTGGTTATAAAAGTGCTTTGAGTAAGGTTCTAAACCCTCAGTTCACAAAACAGGGAAAATATCAAAAGTGGACAAGATATGAAGAAAATGTAAGAAAAGGGAAAAAAAAAAAAAAAGCCTCAAGCTTGAGCTTGGAATTTCACCAGAGTGAACTTTAAGACTAGTAGAAAACCAGTATTTGTAGCTGGAATTTTTACAGCAGACTATATGGTATCTCATGTTGAGCATTTTATAGGACAAGTATTTGTACATGAAGAAGTGAAAATCATTTAGGACCAAGAGCATCTTGAAATAATTTGACTGACAACTTCCAGAAACCCATTTTACTCCTGAAAAACATTTCTGTGGCCAAACTTCCAAAAGAATACCAGAATGAATCCTATAAAAATAACTTTTGGACACGTGTAACCAGATGACACATTGAACAGTGACACAGCGATCCTGAGTCAAACGGCCACGGCTCAAGTCCCTAGAAAGGGAAAAAGGCGACTTACAGTGGAGTCACTTCTCCTGTTGGCAAATGTCGCGAGTTTAATGCCTCAACCACAAACATTCTACGATTCTCTCCAGCTCTGGATCTAGCAGTGGCCAGGTGGGAGGTTTGGGCAGGGCTGGCTGGGTGAGAAGGGGCTCGGCCAGCAGCCCTGGGGTCTGTCCCCACAGCCAGAGATACCCTGGGGCTGCTCCTGGCCCTGCACCCACCACGGGAGCACTTAGTGGCACTTGTTCAGTACAAGTGAAGTCTCGGTGCAGTGTCTGAGGAGACAGGAACTGCTTTTCTCCACAGGCAGAAACCCGAGGCCAGTGTCTGCAAAGCAAGGAGAGCCATCAGCCTGTGCCCACATCCCTCTTTGGACTATCCACAGCCAGCTCCCAGCCAGAGAGGGGGATCTGCTGTGCCACCCAAGATTTCCTCAAACAGCACATAAAATTTGAGATTTTTTTTTTTCTTTTTCAAGGAGAGCAGGTACAAAAATAAAAGAAATCCATATACTCTGAAAATATACTGGAAACTGCCACCACAGATGAGGTACCATTTATCCCGACCCCCCACCCCCAAACTGCAAACATCAAAATATATATGTTTTTAAACAAAAGAAGAATATCTGGCTATTTAATCTCAGTTAAAATGACAGCACCCTTTGTTACACTTGATATTTCACACCATTAATTCTCTTTTGAAAAAAAACCAAGATATCTAACTAACCTTGATTCCTTGCTTTTCTCCTCATTCCTTAGTGCAGTAATTGTCCATCTCCATTTAAATAAATATAGCAGCTACAGCATCATAAATGTGTGGCCCTCACAACGTCAGTAACTTGATATCGTAATACAAAGAAGTATCGGCACTTGACGTAGATATTTGCAAAACCAAGAAGAGAGATTAAAACTTCCAAATACTCTTCACATGAAAACCAGGTACAATGTTACCTTGACAACTGAAGTCACTTTGCCAATGAAGTTTCTTTAGTTTTTGGTGAAAGTAGCGAGCAAAAAAGCTTCTCAAATCCGAGTCACCGAGCGTGGGCAGGATGAGAAGCGGCTTTGAAAGGAGAGTTAGAAGGCTTTGTAAAAAGGAATTTTCAGCTAAATGCCAGAAGTCCACAAGAACTCTTTGTAAAATAGTTATTTTTTTTAAAAAAGTTCTCTGTTTCAAAAGAAATTTCTGTATAAAGCTTAAGCTGAACATTTTACAAACGGCACTGCTACTGAGAGAGCTTTAGGAGAAAAGTGTCAGGTCACAGACTGGGAAAAACATCTGAGAGACTCACTGAGAAACCACCTCGCTCAAAGGACTCGGTTGCACCCCTCTCCCTGCACCAGGTGTGTCCAAAGGCACTCACAGGGACAGAGCACTCCGAGTTGGGACCCCCTGGCTCTGGGGGTCCCCAACACCTCGGGGACTGCAGAGCCCCCCAGCCACCCCCACACCCCCTCCGAGCACCCCCAGCCACGCCCATCTCCACCACTGTTTCCAGTGCAATTTTAGCTTTGCCAAGTTAGTCTCTTTACATTATTGTCCTTGATTTTGAGAGATAAGATAGGTATCTACACCAGCTGTTAGTAAAGCTCTTGCAGACAGTGTTGCCAACAGCACTACGGACATTTCCATACAATATACAAACGCACAAAATACAGTACTTGGTTTCCTGGCAGAAAAAAGAGGGTTCATGCCTGGTGAAGCAAAATGGGCTCAGATTTTAGGCTCAAAATACAGTATATTGGCAAACAGCGGATTTGGTGAGAACGAGGAGAGAAGCTACTTAGACCAACCAGGTTTTCATGTGAGAGCAGGTGGAGGTCGGGAGGGCTGGGATCACAGCAATGCCCATACAAACAGCTGCAGTAAATATACTATGAACCAGTGCAAATAAAAACAGTCAAAAATGCAGTTCACGAGTTTACAAAGTGCAAAACTCCCCAGTCCCCTTGTTGAATAAACGCTCGTCTCTGACATCTTAAACATTGGTTTTAAGTGGAATGAAAGAGTCCCATTGGTTTGTTTCACATTTCAGTGATTTAACATGTTAGAACTATCCCAGCCCTCTTTATTTGCAAAGCGAAATGAAGTTACCAATAACTTAATTTTAAAAGGAAAGTCACTATCAAAGAGGAAAAAAGCCTAAAAACTTTTATTAATTCCAGACATTTTACTGATGTCAAATAGGTTTAACTAAGCATGTAAAAACTGAGATCTTAATACAAAACCCTTTCCATTTAATTCAAATATGCTCCACATTTCAAAGCCAAAAATAAGGCCAATTCCTTTGTTAAATCAAAAGACTGCAGTGACAAGTAAAGCTTGCAGAAGTCTAGAAGCATTTTTGTATATTTTTTTTTGATTTAAAAAAGGAAAATTCAAGATTCCTTCTGACTATAAAACTTTCCTTTCAAAATTAAGGCTTTTACTTTGTCCTTTTAAAATCCTGGAGGTGTCCATTCTCCCACGGTCTGTGGTACAGACACTGCTTCAGTACAGCTCAATGGACACAGTTTTTCTTTAGAATGCTTATTGCACTAAAAGATAGCAAAACAAGTTGTCAGTTTTTTTAAAAAATAAACATGATTACATTTCTAAAAAATAAAAGTTGATGTTGACCATATGTTCTGTAATAATTAAATTAAAGCATTATTATTACTCTAATAAATACAAAAGAAACAAAAGGAAGCTAAACTTCAAACACACATACATATGAATCACATTAAGGTGTGAGAGGCAGCAAGTAAAGTAGCAGGTTTCTTTTTTTTCCAAAAAGACCTTAGCTCTAAAGTTTCAGTTCTGGTGGTTACTGTATGTCATCCCAGAAAACCTGGGACATCGGATCTCACGTGAAGCTTCAACAGATTTGACATGCCAGATAGGAAAAAATTGAAACTTTTGGACTAGGTAAAACAGCAGCTTTAGTAAATTCCCCCAGGGAGCAAGAAGAGTTGGGTCACTACTGCCTGCACATGAACCACGAGCTTCTTGGATTGCTTTTGAAAGGGAACTCTTGGAGCTGAGAACTCCAAAGCTGTGAGAAAAGACACAAAGGCAGCCGTTGGCTAAATTAGGTTCAAATTATTGGATTAGTGTGCAAAACATCTTCCCCCCCTCACTGTTTCCTAGCTAGTGCTGTACATTCCAATGCACTTGGATATGTTCACATTCGAATGCTCGATGGCAATACTGAGAGAAAGATTCCTCAATGCACGGGGGTTAAAAACTTAATTATTTTCTTTTTTGCACACTTCCCTCCTCCAAACAATCACTGTGATTGTTCCTAAAAGGTGGTTTGTTTTTTGTTTTAAATTACACAACAGATTTTAGTTTATTATTACTATTTTTTTTTTTTTTTTGCAACAATAGTTGTGCTGCCGAGCAACTTGAGGTAAAGGCAGAAGAGGGTTAAACTACGAGAAATAATAATTAAAAAAAAATGATGGCGGTGCTTCCCACGGGAGCCCACCCCAAAAAAGCAGTTGGCTGGTTTCATATTGCATAATAGTGCTGTGTTCCTGGATGAAGTAAACAATCTTCCTCGTGTCAATTTAAGGGTGAGCCTCTCGCCCCTGCACAGCGTCAGCTCCAGCACGATGGGAGGCACAGCCCCTAAACCAACCCCCTGGAAACATACATTGTATGTGGCTTAAGTTCTCAGTTCTCCTCTCCGTGAGTGTCTCCCGGGTCATTGACTTAAGCGAAGTACATCGTGCGTAAGGTGTCTTGGTGAATCTGTACAGCCTTCGCCAGGGCCTGCGGGTCTCGCCCGTTGCTCTGTCCTGACACGTGGCTCCCTTCAGCACTGCAGGGAACGAGGGAGAGACAGGCAGGGCTGTAAATTGTATTAATTCGGATCAAAAAGCTGCTTTCGCATCTCTTCGGCAGAATCACAGAATCACTGAGGTTGGAAATGACCTCTAAGATTGAGTCCAACCTGTGACCGATCCCAACCTCATCTCCCAACCCAGAGCACTGAGTGCCATGTCCAGTTATTCCCTGAACACCTGCAAGTATGGGGACTCCACCACCTCCCTGGGCAGCCCCTTCCAAGGCTTGACCACCCTTTCCATGGAGAAATTCCTCCTGATGTCCAACCCGACCCTCCCCCGGCACAGCTTGAGGCCGTTCCCCCTTAACCTGCCCCTTGTTCCCTGGAAGCAGAGCCCAACCTCCCCTGGCTGCCCCCTCCTGTCAGGGAGTTGTAGAGACTGAGAAGGTTAAGGTTCCACCTGAGTCTCCTTTTCTCCAGTCTGAGCCCCCTCAGCTGCTAGCCATAGGACTGACTTTCAAGACCTTTTACCAACACAGCACCAGTGACAGAACTGGACACTGAGTAATATCAACTCTTGTATTCGCCCAGCAACCTTGAAGCTTTTGACAGATCTCTTCTATGGCTCAGCTTGCTCATCTAAAAATAAGCCTGTTATAAATACATTGATGGCTTGAAGGTTATAAAATATTTCTGACGTACAGAGTTAGATAAGTGGAAGCACTTAACATTTGGTTCATTCATGACTACTCTGATCCCAAAGCAAAAAAATTAAATCCGTGGCTTGATTCCTTCAGACCATGTCAAAGTTGTAACAAAATACTTCAGTAAACTGAATTCTTTTAATCTGAGTGTTATTCAGTAGAATCCACCAACCCACTCTGGTCTGATGTAGAGCAGCAGCTGCCAGGAGTGATGATCTTAACATCAGTCCTAGAGGTAACAAAAACTAAGTGCAAGACCGGCAGGAATCACCCGTAGCCAGACGGCTTTAGGCCTGACAGTGAAGGAGAGCAGTGGAGACTAAACCCTGAGCACACCCTGTGATTTACCTGTCGTGTTCCTTGTCCACGAGGTGGTAGCGTGCTCTGAATGCCACCAGGTGAGCGTAGTAGGCGGGCGCGGGGATGGAGACGGAGCGGGTGCAGCGCACGTACGTGTGGCACAGCTGGTACGTCAGCAGCTGCAGCTCGTCTGCTGTGAAGCAGTTGTCATCCCACAGGACGTGGTAGTGGGAGGGACGGCTGGTTCCCTGCAGAGATGGGCACGGAGGGTCAATTCTCTGGGTTTCCATCAACAAGTCAGGTTTTGACGTTCAGAAAGGGCCAGGCTATCTAGTGTGAACTTCTATGTAACAGCAGCCAAACGAGTTCAGTTTTATGTCAGGCCTAAATGTATTTTAAGATGAATAAGCCTAATACATACATGATTATATTGCTCTAAGTATTCTTGCTAGGAAAAAACCCACTTCTACATAACCCTCAGTGATCAACATCTGCTCCCAACATGACTAAACCATGATTACAGCACCTTTTACCTACCTTCAAATAAACTCAGAGACACATTTCCCAGAGAAATAACTGGTGCTTTTACATCCCTCCAGTTCCTGAGCACCCTAACTGCAAGTATGAACACTAGAAACTCAAGTTAAATCTTACAGTGCATCTGAATTGGGTAAATAGTTGTGCTTTAGCCAAGCTACAAGTCTCTCTTTTTAAAACAAATACATCTGAAGAATTCGTTTAGTTGAGGTTCTTTATGCTTTGTTATATTAAACACAATGAGCTGCAGCTACACCCAGCATTTCTGCTTCAACTTCAATACAATTTTTTTTCCAAGGGGCCAAAACCCAGCTTGCTCAGACACAGTGTAAAGGTTGACAAAAAACCCATTGAAATGATTCAAAACTGGACAAGTCATGCCCAGCCAACCTAAACAAAACTGATGACAATGTGGTCAGACTCACATGACAACAATTTGAAGAGCAAATTTTTTCTTTACATTTTAAGCAATAGCCTGACACAAGTAGAAAGATTTTTTTTTTTTCAGAAATAACAATGCTACAAAATAAAGTGAACTCTTCAATATAAACTTTAAAAAGCATCACTTACCATCAGTGCAAGTTCAAAGGTGCTGCAGAGACCACCTCTTAAGCAAATCATACTCTAGGTCCCACAATAATGTTTTATCTCAGATAAAACTGAGCTAAAAGAACATTTCCTGCCTAAATAACTATTTGTAAACAGGTGTCACAAAAAGGAGAAAAAAAACATGTTCTAAATTCACATTTACTTACACAAAGTAACCGTACCTGTATTCCAGCATGGCTACAGAGGTAAAAATCAAACTCGTAGGGGTGTGTAATGTCAGTATCTACAGTTGTCCCAGCTGGAATATTGCCACTTCGTCCAACCTAGAGAAGAGGTTTGTTAAGTGTGGCCTCAGCTGTTTATACAGCTCAACTGTAATGAAAAATACAAGTTTCTATTCACCACTGGCAAGGTTTCGGCACATGAAGTGCCACAGGACTGTTTGGAATGTGCCACTACATCAGCCTTGGAGGTTTGACAAGGACACTGGAAGGCTCTCCAGCACCTTACACAACACTGCACCTCCAGCACATCAGAACTTTCCAGCTCAGACTGAAGAGCTGCACAGACATTTGTATTTAGAACTGCCAGCTCCCGTTTGGTTTGGACTCAGAAAAAAGGTTCCACCATTTTGTACTTTCTTCTATTACAGCTGCTGGAGATTGGTCCTGAGTAGTCACATGGACTTCAGCTCCAATGTGATGTTGTGGGGGTTTTTAACATACTTAAGGCCAATGATTTTTCAATTTGTGGCACCATTTTATCAAATCAACACTTCCCTGCATGCACAGACAACCAGATGGACAGAAGCCCACGCTAATATTTTCTCCAGCAGCCTAAAAGATCGACACGAAGCTTTCCCAAAAGGCTCCTCAGAGGGCAGTGATTACCCTTTCTGTTCTGTCAGCACAGAACAGCCGCGTATGATGTCGCTTCTGCACCACAATGTAGGTTATTCCAGGCTGGTAATCCTTCTCCAAACTGATGCAGGCTTCTCTAATGGCCAGCAGCTCATAATACAAAACCTACAAGCACAAGAACAGAGGAGTTTAGGTTTTCCTTCCATTGTGTTCTACACACAAGACCTACTAACTTGGTGTAGTTAACAGTAGGCACAACTTTGGCATGCAACTCGTAATCTTAGAAAGTAGTTAGAGATACGTGGTTTCCCAAATTTGAAGACTTCTCCTTCCCAGACAGGAAAGCAGCTGCAACTCTTGTTACCCAACAAGATTAAGAAATTCTCTCCTCAAAAGTCTCAATTATTTTGTGTAAATGTAAGCAATTCAAACAGTACTAAACAAGACCTGGGCTATTACGGAGTAACAGAACCTTTCAAGAAACTCACAACTGAACCAACCTGTCGGAACTGTCCCTCAGAGACCCCGTCCCTGTAGAAGATGATACGAGTGGGCTTGAACCGTGTTGATTTGTAGAACTGGATGAGCAGCTCCCTGACCATGGAGGCCAGGTCCTGGATGATCTCCTGCCGGGGCCGCTGGACCCTCACCGTGGCACAGTACCGGCTGGGATGAGCATCCATGCTGCCTACAACCTGGGGGGAGAGTGCAGCAGGGAAGGCTTCAAGCTCAAATCTATACCAAAACAATTAAAAGCAAAAAAGCCAAGAGTGGCAAGTACAAGATGCTTGTGCTAAACAACAACCAGAGTAACACTTTCAACAGGAACTCGTACTTGGTACAGGTTTAACACCTTTTGCCCCCTGAGAAGCATCCTGAAATGCACCTGCAGAATTTGGCTTCTCACTAAGGCACAGTTTTATAACCCAGACAGATATTTTTCTGTGATGTTTTCTCACCTTTTACACAGACAAAAACCTCAGCTTCCCTTAGTTGTTTTAAACACAGATGCAGTTTCCATAACTACAATCAATGATCAACTGAAATACCAAGGGGAAGAAGTAGGAGAGGACTGACCAAGCCTCCAACGACCACCTTGCGTTCCTGGACTGTACCAACACAAACGGTAAGAAATATCAAAAACATTTCTGCCAAACCAGGCCTATAATTACACTTTTCTCCTTTAAAAAGACAAAAAAGTGTTATTGGCTAACATCACCAAGCTGTGTTATTTCCTGGAGAATATTTCTGCAGAAATATATTATTTAACAATGCCATTTTACCTTCATTTAAAAATTGAAGAGCTAAGAAACCAGTCTGAAGTATCAAGCAGATTTTTTCTTTTAAATACGTGATTTTTAATATCATTTGGAACGTGTACAAAGAACGGGCATAAGCCCCAAAAGATACTTGATACAGACATAGTCCATGAGTTGCATTTACTATTCTAACATTTACCCAAGATGAAAAAAAACCCATGTAAATTTAATAAAACTTACAGCAGCAATGGAAGGCTTCTTTCCATCTCCAGCTGGAGGGTGAGTGACATCAGCTCCCAAAAAGATCACTGGCTGCTGGAACACAGAAGGTCTTCAAAAAGAAAAAAGTGCTAAGTCACACTCATAGCTGAAGAGCTGCCACAAGGTCATCGCTCACCGTGGGGGTTGTTTCTGTCTCAGCCTTATCAGGTACCCGGGCCAAGGCTCAACAATGGGATCTTTGTGAGCAAGAGGTGAACTTGGAACCCTCCCCAGCAGAGTCCAAAACATGCTGCAAACACACTGCCAGAAGTGGGGCATGATTCTGGTGGGGAGCAGCCCCGGGGCTCCAGTGGAATGGCACAGCTGGAAGCTTCAGAGCTCCGATGTGAGCCTGGGGATCCCCCAAGCACCACTGAACTACAGCACCAGCATACACATTATACTGTTCTCCAGGACTTGAGCAGCAGGATGGTCTTACACTGCCTTTAAAATATTCTTCCCCACACCACTGTCCCATATTTCAACTTTGATACTGATCAAACATTTGACAAGAATCTTGGCTGAAGATCTAATGCACAGTCCAACCACCACTCTGAGCCTGTGCTCGAAGGAACTTAATTCTACCTCAAACATCCTGTACTAGTATCAGAATATTTTAACTTAAAACTTGGCCGCGTTTAAATTTTGGGTGCTAAGTAGCAAACGTAACCACATCTGTTAAAAGAAAACCCAATGCAGTCTCCAGAGTCTTACCGTTGATGAGGTACAAGGATGTTGTTGATTCCTCCTAGTTTAACATTAATCTTCAGGCACAGATTTGAGAGGGTCTGTGGAGATGTTTTAATGACGTTCTTGACCTGAACACACTGTGTGGCCATTCCTAACAGTGTATCCCCCACACGCTTCACCTCCGCTGGGAAGCAAAGGAGACAACAAGGAGACAACTTGAGTCCATTTGCAGTTACTGCTGCATTTTGACCTTGGATAAGTCACAGTATTTCAGTGTACATACTCTGCAGTAACTTCTAACTTATCTGCATACTCGGACCTGCTTCCAAGTTATCTTCAGACACAAACAGCGGTTTCTAATGCCTAAAGGATGGTTCTGAGTAATTTTTAAAATATGCCAGGCAACAGATTTCTCTAAATGATACCTGACCGAGCAGGTAAAGACAGAGGTGTGCCCTTACCATACACAGGTGTCTTCCCTGGCAGGATGACAATGATGAGCTGAAGCCCTGAATAGGTGTTCTTGAGGTGTCGGAACATGGGCTCCACGCTGTCTGCACCCTGGGCGTACTTGCAGAAGCAGGGCTGGCCCTGGATCGGCATCCCGGCGTCCTTGGAGATCTTGCGCAGCTGGTCTGTGAAACCCCTGAAGATGAGGAAATTTTATGATTTTTGCAGTAGCAACAGTACACAATAACCAAAGCACAAAGGGACAGGACCATCAAAGGAGAATGATTCTAAATAGCTTCTAAAGCAGCATTTAAAAAACTTTTATTATGTGCAGGC
Source organism: Corvus kubaryi (assembly GCF_017639235.1). Taxonomy (NCBI): domain Eukaryota; kingdom Metazoa; phylum Chordata; class Aves; order Passeriformes; family Corvidae; genus Corvus; species Corvus kubaryi. Next base: position 3,068,169 of record NW_024582087.1, on the reverse strand, counting down.
TGTAAAGCTGTGAAACACCACATGGGCTAAAAAATAGTCTAGACACCTTCAATACTTTGTTCAAGATGCCAGAAGGGACTAAATACAGTGATGTCACAGGAGAAACACCCCACAGTGTACCCAGTACAGTGTTTTGACTGTAGCTTCCAGCACAGAAGCAAACCAGCCTGGATTCTCTCCCTAACATCTCACATTAAACTCAGGTAAAATGCTCATTGTAATCCTAAATTCATGTTTCACTCCATTAAGAGAACAGTCCAAAGGCTGAACCACGACATGCCTTACTTCAGAATTTCTTCTCTGCACTGTCTCTGTGTTGCAAAGCAAGCTATGGCCCACATCTTGATCTCCACCCCAGTGTGGAACTGTTTCCCTCGCATGTCCCACACACCGTGACTTGGTGTTGCCACGGTTCGATTCTGGGGAAACAAAAGCAACAGACACTCAAGTGACTGAAAAAGAAGCAGCTAGTGCTATTTGCAGTTTCATGATAACAAGAGTTTATTATTCAAAGTCTGATCCCTGAAGAGTCAAGGTGTACATGAAATCTCTCCTCAAAATGGAAACCAGAGGAAAAGCCAAAGCCTCACCCGTCCTCCGTACTGCAGCATCGGGGCTGGGAGCACGCGCCCCGTCACATGGGCCATCTCATCCCTCACTTTGAACTGGAACTCTTGGACAAATGGATCTGCATCATAATTTGCGCTTCTCACCTAGGAGAGATTTTTCCATGTTACAGAAGTATCTGATTATAACCCATATAACAAACAATAGGCTAACAGGAACATTGCAGAAGTGTTCTTATAGCAATTTCATTGAAAAAGGCTCAGATTTAATTGCTCAATACTATCAACCCATCCCCAGTGAAAACAATTACTGCCATGAGATATATTGGATGAGATGGTTTCTGCTCCCTTCGTTACCCAAGTGCTCATTTTCAGTTTGTTCATTCAAAACCATTTTGTTTCCTCACAGTAAATTAAGCGTAGAGATGAGAATGCAAGAGCCTGTACTAGACTCAAGCTATTGTTGCAGGCCATTTTAAATAAATCCTATTAAAAAAAGTCGTTAAAATCTGTTAAGTTAAAGAACGAGGAGGAATGAAAAGACTAGGAAGTTTTGCATGGATGTAATCCAGCCCAGTGTCACTCTGAGCAGTGTCCCACCGAGCTGGGAGTGGGGCACTCACCAGTCTGCTGATCTCCTCCTGCCTGTCTGGGGCAGACCTGGCTGTTGCTTTTATCATGGTCGATGTCTGATTGTCTGTCAGCTTCTTGATGCACCTCTGGCCAGCCACGATGTTACACACCTGCAGGGGAAACCAGAAGCATTAACTCACACCAGAAGCACTCAGATTGCACCACACTGTACACACACAATACTATGCTGTCACTATAAACCACAACCCCAGCATGTTTAAGCAACTGCCTGTTCTTTCTCATAGTTCTAAACTTTAAAGCCCTTTGGGTTGCAGACAGTCTTTAGGAAAATTCAAGAGTGATGAACATGTAAACCTGTAAACACACTTGTATTGCAAAGAGCATCGATTCTTAATGTTTTGCAAACTGATAGAACCCACCCAAACCCAGCTGATCTATTAGAGTAAGGCTCTTACTTCTAAAGGCAGGTAGGTGTGTTTTTGTTCCTGTCCTACTTGCAGACAAGGAAGGTGAGGGTATTTCAGCTGGAGGTTGTATTTCTCTCTGAAATACTGTGCTACTGTCCTCTCCACAGTCTGGCCATTTTCTAGTTGTAAAGGAAAGCTGAAAAGACAGACATTTTAGTAAAATATTAGTTGTCAAATACCATCATCCCAAAATTAATGAAATATCAGGTCCTGTTACTCAGTGTGAAACTATCACACATTTCATGCTCTGACAAAAAGCCTCTTACGTTTGATGACTTGCAGGCCGTCTCGTTACGTTACAGACACGGTACTTCCTTCTCATTGTCCCACAGTGAGTCACTTCTACCTTTAGACCTGCATAAAAGCATCAAAAAAACTGATGCCATAACTACACAAAAATGTACACAGGAGACACAAGGTTTCAAATGAGCATAACAGCTTTGGGGTCAGCATCAAATAGCACAAACATAAGAAATTATTACTCTCTATACATTTTTACTTTCATTATAATTTGAGTTCTGACTAATCCTGATTACTATCCTCAGAAAGAAATATTTAGAATATTTTAGAATATTTAGAATATTCAGTGTCTTCTGAATTTCCTGTAGCAGTTTCATTTAAAAAGCATTGACTGAACTCAGAGAGCTGTTTTCACCATATCCACTTGTTCTCATCCTTAATCTTGTACATCTCTCCAAACTATCAGTTCCAATGTAACTGAAATTAAAAAGACAAAAACAGGTTTCTACTTTATCGTCTTTCCCCCCAGCTTTGTGTCCACATTCAGCCTGTAATTTTCTTTAATTTCACTGACCAAGTTTAACTTTGCATTTTGAGCATCTCGTCTCAAAGCACACAGCCTACACACCAGAGCCTCTCCAGACTTATCTCTGCCCACGATAATCATGACAGTGGCAGCTCCAAGAGGCTCTGGGGGCTGTTGCTGTGACTGTGCACACACTGTGCTGTTCACACAGAGCAGCCTCAACATCTGCTGGGAGCACTGAGCTTATCACACGAGGGCTGCACAGCATTCACACACTGCTGTCTTTCCCCAGCCCCACGGGACAGAATACAGCTAAAAACAGAGCCTGGGTACTCAAAGGATTCACCTACAGTAGTAAAGTCTAGTATTAGTGAAGTCTAGAAGTAAAGGCCCTTGAGAGACCAGTTGGATGGCTCATCTTGCTGAGGCTCATGTGGATTGGGGACCACTGACTGAACACCCATCCAAAATCAGGTCCCCAGGTACCAGACACCAGACTGTGTTTAGTTTACTGCGGACACAGACACCACAAAGAAGCACTGACTGTACCTCCTTGCTCCCTGACAACACTAATTGCATGAAGAACTCAGAGGATGGCACAGTCAAAAATAAACCACCACTGCCCTGACACGGCATTAAGAGAAAATAGAGAAGAGAAACTATGGGGCACTGTGACCACAGACAAGGGCTGATGAACACAGAGATATCTGGAACTCATTCCCTGCTCTGTCATTACTCTGCTGTGACACTACCAAGGCAGTGCCCTCCCCCAGTGCTGCTCGCACACAGCCAGCTCTAATGCACGGCTTGTTTTGCTGTACGGGGTCACATCCTGGCTGGAGTTCCCACACCCTACAGCAGCAAAGGGGTAACTTTCAGTATTTTCTGACTATGGTAACAGAGCCTCTGAGGCACCTGAGATCAAGCAGAGGCAGTTTCTCAGTCTCCAGTCACCTGCCCTACAGAATGAAGATAGACAGGCAGATGTAAAAGGGGGCATGCTAGGACTAGCACAAAATAATTCCTGTAAGTCTTTTTTTCAGTCATGACTGTTCTGTGAGCATATCCCTTTATGACTATAGTTCAAATTTACTTTTTAGCTGCCCAGTATTTCAGTAGTGTCTAATCTTGCATCGAGTGTTTAAGAGCTGAGCTCCTTCAAGGCTTTTCTCTCTGCAAATTACACAGGAATGGAGGATATGGGAAAATACAAACCCAAGTAGCATATATGGAGTGAAACCACTCAAACCAGCAGCTTATGCAATTCCTTTGGAATGGAATTTGGCCTTCAGCTGCAAGTGGTACTTGTTTTTCCACAAGGCAATCAGTTATTAGAATTCACTGTAACAACACTCTTCCAAAGAATCAATGTTAGCCTTGAAATCAGTGCTCACTTTGCCACAGCATTTAAACAGCAGGAGCCCACACACAATGCCAGGTGGCCTCAGGGACCCTGGGCCAGCAGAGGTTGGCACCAGCCACTTACCTCTGCCCAGGCAATGAACAACGTGCTCCCTCTTTCCCTCTAAGCCACTGGGAATGTTTTTCAGCTCCCATTTCCGCAGAGCCGCATTGTTTCTCTCAGGATTAGAGCTACACACATGGATACTAAAATTCTCTTGGCAGTTCCAGGCCCTTCTGATGCATGTTAACCAGGCTTCCAGTTAAAACAATTCCCTTAGAATTAACTTAATTGAGTAACCTGGGACAAAACAGACCCATTTCTACTCACCCTTTATCTCTTTGGTGAATTTTACCCGATGAGAATCAGTCAGAGGTCTTGGTTGTTCATCAATATTATGAATGTCAAGGACTTCACACATGAACTGAATTACAGGTTGTGCTTTGTAGAAGGCAGTGGCAGAAACTACAAAGAGCAAATTATTAAGTGTAAAAAACCCCAGTCAAGGTGTTGTGAAGCACTGTGAGCTCACATCATTGTTTCTTAGGATTCCACGTAAACCTCAAGCACATTTAGAAATAGAACAGCAAGCTCTGCAAGAGTAAAATACCAAAAAGCCAGCAGAAGGTCCACAGTGACACATCTGTGGAGTGACACTCCAATACAGTCATCCTGCTACTACTTGGAATTTCAGGGGTTTGAAGAGGTTTTTCCCCAGAGAACATTTATTTCTAGAGAGCTGCAATTCTCTTTCACCTCTGTATGGAGCTGCAGACACAGGATTAATACCTCTCTACTGCAGACTTTTGAATATTAAAAGCTAACATTATTCAACATGCAATATAATTTTTTCAATTACACAATCTGCTCAATTACTGAAACAATATCTGGTGTAGACATGAGCACTATTTTGACTATGCACAAATTGTGTTGGTGTAGTGGGGACTGCAACCCTTGATCTATTCAAATCTCCTACCCTCCCCACATGCTAACGACACAATCACTTTAAGTGACAATATACTGGTTTTAAACAGGACAGCTGACTTATTGCATGGAAGGAAGGTCATAAATCATCTTCTTGACAAAATTATAAGCAAATGAAACAACACCTTTGGCAGGAAAGGTGAGGTGGGACTAGACAGAGCTCAGACATGAACTGTCCTATGTTTAAAACTTTGAATGGCAACAACAGAAAAGAAATACTCAACAAGCATTTATCAGTTTTCCGCATCTCACGTACCAAACCTGCCACACACCTGTGCTCATACAGCCCAACATTCTTCAGACATGTGTCACTTGAGCAGCCCACAACCTCACATGATGCATCAGCCAACACCTCCGGATGCCTGACATTGCTCCGGCTTTCTGAGTGACCCCAAATCCTCACACTCCCCACCCTGGCAGCGTGTGGGTTGCCTCCCACAGCAACACTTTCAAGGAGAACCTCACCCAACTAAACAACTGAAAAACCTCCAGTGATGGGATCTGAAGGCAATTTCACAGCCTTCAATCAGGAAACAGAGCAACAACTCCGTGAACCACCACTTACAAAGGGCTTAAAATTTCTCATTCATAGGAAGGACTGAAAAATTTCTACTCCAAGAGTTACTACTACCCTTGCTAATGCTGGTAAGAAAAATTTGCCTCACGAAGTAACAGCACAGTACATCATCAATTGGTGTAAATTCATCCTCTTCTCCTACCTGAACTGCAGCTCTCTCAGTACCTTGCATATAGATACCAGCACTGGTTCTTTCTGGGACAGGTTAAGATTGTTAATGCTCGTTTTTCAAACCACAGCTGCTGTTTTACAAGAATAAAGCGTGTGACTTCAGTCACACGAGAATCACCCACAATTTACGTAAACCAGAACACGTGGACTTGCAAATTTTCAGCAAGACAGCTCAACATCCGCAATATTTTATTATGCTCCAAGACAGATGCTAAGCACAACCTGACTTGGAGTGCTCAGTGTAGAGCAAGACAATTTACCTTGGGTTTGTAAAGCATTTCAAAGACAGTGAGAACTGAATGTAAATTAGAGAAAACCTCAGGCAGCACCTGCACCTCCACCACTGACACTTTTCAATGAGTGTTCAGTAACTAAATAGTCGAGTGCTCACAGGACGCGGGAGTCTGACACAGGCACCAGTCGATCTCAGATCCATTCATCTGCGACAATACAGTGCTGCAGAGCTCATGCTTTTGCATAAGAAAGCCCATCCCAATCAGCCCTATTCAGAGAAGTGTTTGGGGTATGTTTTACAGAGTTTTCTTGGAAGTACTGAGCACCACTCACTGTGTACAGCTGCACAGAGACACAGCGTAGGCAACCTGCCTCTGTCACTGGGGATGTACCAACACTGAAGTTTAGGAAAACAAGCCCTGTGCAATTCCTTCTTATGCAGAGATATTGGCTTTTATATGGTACCTCAGTATCTGCTCAAACATTGACATGATGACAAATGCAAAGAAAAAGGACTAGAATTTCTAGGTAGCCTTTGTCATACACATCTGGTCTGAATCTCAGCCCCGAATCTCCACTTACCATCGATGTTGAGCATCATTTTCCACATGGCAGGACGGACCGACTGATGGAACCCAAACCAGACCTCCCTGCCCCCTCCCAGGGGGTGGTCATAGCCTTCTGGAGCTGAGAAGAAGGAGCGGCCCACAGGGGTGTACCTGGTAAAAACAGGTGGCCACATATTTATGTTCTTGCTTTCCAAACATAAAATTCAAGTAACAAAGATTATGAATGTCATGGTTTAGCATGGTTTGATAACCACTACAATAACACAAAGTATTATTTTTTTTTAATTTTGTGCTCCAGCAATCTGTGCCAAGAAGCAAGTTTAAACAAAATACTCTGAATGCTTCTGTTCCTATTGCAGTGCTTTTAAATTTAGACAAAACATTTACTATTTTTAGCAATGCAAACCAGTTTCAGTTTTTACAACAAATCAAGAGCTAAGTTAACTTACTCTTCCTGATCTTCTGCTTCAAGAAAGTGAAATCTCCATCAGAGAAGAGTCTGTACAACTGCCTTGTCTATACTGGCCTGACCCTCAAATACCATTTTTCCTATTTCATAGGGAACTTTTGAATACAAGATACATTGAGAGAAGCAAAAACTATGGGGGAAACAAAGAACTAGAGGAAATAATGTTTCTCTCACAGGTAGAAAACAGCTGCTCCTGAGCCTCCACACCTCCTGTCTTGTAATGCACAGGCATTAGTACAGAGGTTAACATCTTCAGATCCAGGGAAGCTGAGGAACACTGGCTTCCACAAAACCACAGGCCACTTTTTTTAGGAGTAAGTTACACCCAGTGAAACCCATCAGAGCAAAGCCATCCTGCTGCATAAAGCCAGCAAACTTCAAAAGTAACTTTCATTAACCAAATCAAGTGAAATTGGCCTCCTCTAAATTTCAGGGTTCTGAGACAAAATAATAAATATGAGACTTTGTTAGGACAGGTGTCTGGTCCCAGCCATGTATTTCAGACATGAGAAGCATGCACTGGTGACAGTGTATCGATGGATTAAAGAGACTCGTGCTTTTCACAGGCACTGCCATCACTTGGCTCAAGCTGAGCAGAACCAGGACAGCAGTGCTACAGCCCACTGGAACCTCTCAGCATTTCAATTAAGGCCTATTATAAATGTCTGCTGTTTCTTGATCTTTTCCAACACACACATCACCTGCTCGGCCTACAGAAACACTTGTACAAGACTGGCTACAAGCTCCCCATTCAGCTCACCAGCTGAGCTGCAGAGGGGAATGAGCAGTTTCTCCTTTCACCTGTGAAAAAATGGGGATGAAGGTCTCCCAGTGGGGATACTTCAGGTAAAGACAGACTGCAGGAAGACAGTGAACCTACTTCATGGAGGGGAGGTGTCGTAGCACCACATCGACAGCATGAACAGGGTTAGTGCTGATAGGTTTGTCTAGTTCCAGAGGCTCAGGCAAGGTTCTTCCTGTCAAAACTTCATGCAGCAAGTGCCAGCTCACCCGAGAAACAAACTTTATTGACACTTTGAAGGGACGATCTTTTCCACCTTCTCCGGGTAGTGTCACATCCAAATCCACCTGGGCAGGGGAGAAAAGAGAGAAATAAAAAGCAGCTGTTTAACCTGGAGTCTGGTAGCCTTGAGACTCCACTCCTTCCCGTAACTGGGTCAGAGACTCAAAAACTCTGATATTGAAGACACAGCACATTTGATGAAAGTACATTACCAAATGCACAAAATGAAGAGAACTGGGCCCTGACCAAGCAGCAGAGGATCATATAACTTTTTATCACTTCAAATCAGAAAGCAATACATTCTAGAAAAACTTTGGTTTGTTTCTTTATTCATCATAAAACCATGTATTACAGTCTATAAAATGAAATGTTTTAATAGATTTACCTGTAGAAAGCAGCTACTAAATTCTACAGGAAGTTCTGAATGCAACTATTACATGAACATTTACATACACTAGAATTTGCAGGAAATATACCAGAAGGACTCAGTTTCAGTACAGATACTTCCAGCTTTTCTGAAATCAGCAATATTTAAAGTTGGTTTTTTTCCTCTCCTATGAAGCTGCTACCAACACAATGTCTTCTCAGTTATCTTACCCCAGTAGTGGCCACAGGAAGTGGATTGGCTGTATAGAGGCTTCTTTTCCCATCATAAACTGGTCTACGGTCCCCAAATATTGTCACTTTAAAATGCTGCACCATAGAGTCCACCACGTCCCTGGAAGGGGGAATATTTACACTGAAGATGTTTCTGAAGAAGGATCAGACCTGAGCTGGGTCCCACTCCCCACTGTTTTGCTGAAGTAGTTGCAATAAACAATACTTGAGTGAATTATAAACACCCACTGCTATTCCTCCAAAAGGTGCTTCACATACTTCAACTAAATAAATAAACACTACAGAATAAAACGAGAATCAATGCAAACGCTCAAATACTGGGAAATATTGGTACTGAAATAATTTCATAAACTCCTAGAAATTACCAAGGCCTTTGCATTATCTGTATTATGGAAAACAAGGAGACTGTTACCTTGGAAAAAACCCACAAAGTGGTATTGTGAAAAACAGCACAAACCCCCAACTGGAAGCTCTGCCAGTACTGTCTGCAGTAATGTTTATCTGCTCCATGGTCGATGAGAGTTTTGAATTCTGCCTACACTTGTTATAAACATGAAATGCCCTAACAAAAAAGACTTGGTTGTTAAGTCCTTAATAACCTGAGTTTTTACAAAATCATGTAAAAGCCTGATCCAATTTGCACACAATTACAGATTCATCTCCCTTGCTTTATTATAAATTGATGGCAATAAAGATTAACCTGACACAAGCACTGAAATTACACTTGAAAAACCATCATGAAATTTTCAGCTTATACAAAAATGCTTCTTGATGCGAGTAGTAGTTAGAAAGAGACTTTTGGAACACCTCCAACTGTAACAGGCTGTTGGGATCTGAATTCTTTGGGCAGTCTTGGGGTTTCAGTGGCACAACTGCATCTCACCTGACACACCACAGTTCCCTTATCCTACAGAATGGAAACACTTTCCTTCAGCACATGCAAAGCAGCCTTCCCCACAGCAGCAGCTTCCAGGCACCATGTCCTGGTCAGGCAATATTAACCCAAAGTACTTCAGGAAGATGATAAATATTGACTTCCTCTTGAAGCTGAATGAGCAGCTGCACTTTCACCTCCCAGCTGGGACGTGGGGAAAAGGAAAGAAATTCTCCCTTTCACAGCTCTTGATGTTACTCAACATGCCTATCTGTACAATTTACAAAGCAAATGTATCTTCTCACCTGTTCACCCTCCGAGGACACTTATCTGGTTTGATATCCACCTCATAGAGGTAGACATCAATCTTTGGGATTTCAACTTGGAAGCAGTTGGCCAGCAGTTTAATGGGTTTGCCCATGGTGCCATAGCCGGGACGTCTGGGCACCATGAGCAGGGGCTGTGCCCCCACGGGTCCTGTGAAGGAAAAATCCCACAGATTAGGAGATAAACACCACAGACAATTCCCTGAACCAACTCTCAGGACAACCAGGCAGGCACCAGAGCCAGCACACTCGAGGAAAGGAAATCAGCTGTCTCCAACAGGATGCTGCCCATGCAATTCCAAACAAATGCTTGCCCATTTTTAATCCTTAAGCCTCCACCTACATCTAGACTGTTCTCTTACTCATGAGCTTCAGAGATCAGCATTAATAAAATCAGGAGCTTTTGTGTAGGAGATTTCCTAAAAAACCCCAACCAAAAATCCAAAACAAAAACAAAAAACCCTTAAACAAAAACCACCCCAAAAATATTGTAGAAAGTTTTACAAGTCTTTTCTGAACACCCTGGTAATAACCAAGTGGCTGCAGAGTACAAAAATACAGAAGTAGCTCTGGACTGATGAACAGGATTTGAGATAAACTCTTCATTTCAGTGCCAATATCAGCTTAGTCTTGGAAGACAGATTATTCTTGAACTTTGCTGGCTGAAAATGGATGAAGAGTAAGACCATTACCTCCCATCTAACTGCCCCCATAAAGCCGATTTGCCAGAAGAGTAAAGACTCAGATTAAGACACAGGATTGTAAAACTCCTGATTACTTGTGGGCTAGAGAAGAATACCCAGAACTGCTCAGAGAAACATCAAATCTGCACTGAGACGGGTATTTTGAAAAGCAGCTAAAATACCTTCCCAGATTGGGTCCATTCTCATCTATTTCATTTGCTTTGCATTACTTAGGTGAGAACCCTCCACTCCAGATTTGCATTACTCATGCCTTACAAACCAACACAGTAGTAAACATAGCCCATTTCCCAGAATTTCTACTGGTATTTCCACTTAAAAATACCTCTTTCCAGTTAAGAAACAACAACAAACCCAAAATGCTTGGTAGCCTGAGTTTTAAGAACTTACTCGTGGTACAAATGTCCTGATTTACAGAGCATTTGAACGAGGCAGTGCAAAGTTCTCCCCTCTCCTCCTACTCGGTGACGCAGGCAGCAATTCCAGCCCACTCATCTTCATAGCAGAGTTAAAATGTCAAGTGCTGGGAAAAATGTTTTTTATTTGTCTTTTGATTAATCTCCATAATTTCTGTAAAAAACCCTGTATTATCTTGAAGGAAATCATGTCCTGAGAACAGGTGAACATCAAAGCCAAGTTCCTCTGTAACATTTGTCTGGCTCTACCCAGAAAACTACTGAAAAATTCTGAGTGGGGCTGGCTTGGAGCCACAAGATAAAACAAAACAGAAACCAAGAAGCATCATTTAAAACCCGCTCACAGACTCTGCTTATGCAAAACTTGTTCCAAGCATCTGCTCTCTTCAACTTTTCCTTCATTTTAATACTCTCACATGAGTAAAAGCAGCTCTACAATTTACTCCAGCTATATTTGCAGAATATAAGCATAAGCAAAAAGAAGTTACTACCAAACATTTGAGTGGCATAAACAAGTCAACAGCTCATTTTAATATTCTGAAGACATACACACCATAGTTTATATTTAGTTCCTATCCGTAGGAAAGACTAACAAAACTGCTGAAATAAAGATAACTTTAAAAAGGTTCTTTGGTCAGCCTTGTGTCCTGCTTACCCAGCTCACCCTGGAAGAAGTTAGAATGCAGATTTTGGCAAACAGGAATTAAGTGACCAATAAACAAATCAGAAGTGCAGGTCTACACACTGTTCAGGTATAACTTTTAAAAATTCAGCTATTTTGCTATTATTGTGTGAACCATCCACTCCCTTGGACAAATGAACTTAAAAACATGAGTATGCCATTAGTGCCCAAATACATGAGCACCCACTCAGAAGACCCTGCTTTCAAGAGACACTGGCTTGCCAGATTCTGTTATGGAAGTCTTGTGTCAGTGGCTTCAAAGCTGTGACTCAAACACCAATAAAACACAAATAACCAGCGACACTCTGGGGATGGTTCCACCGCTGATCTATCAGTGACTCACCCAATCTCATGCCTAAGTCCTGTGTCAAGCCCATGGAAATAAGCACACAGACCAAAAATATTCGAAGTACTATTATTCTACAGAGTACAGGATGCCCGAGTGGCAGATCCTTTCCTTCAAGTCCTTTAACCGTTGCAAAAACAAAGTGGGTCAAGGCTCAAAAACCTTTCTCAAAGCAGCAGCACCGTGAGGCCTCCTCCGCAGGGGATGGAGCAGCCCCTCGGTGCTTCCGGGGAGCTCTGCACTGCTCAGCTGCCCACAAGTTTTAGAGGAGAAACTTCTCTGTGTTAAAGAAACCATTCTATTCTGCCATTACAGCACCAGGTATGTACATACCATAAAATCATGGAATGGTTTGGGTTGGAAGGCACCTTAAAGATCATCTCATTCCACCCCCTGCCACGGGCAGGGACACCTTCCACTATCCCAGACTCCTCCAAGCTCTGTCCAAGTTGGCCTTGGACACTTCCAGGGATCCAGGGGCAGCCACAGCTTCTCTGGGCAACCTGTGCCAGGGCCTCACCATCCTCAGAGAGAAGATTTTTTTCCCAATATACCATCTAATCCTGCCCTCTGGGGCAGTGGGAAGCCATTCCTGTGTCCTGTTACTCCAGGCCTTGTAAATAGTTCCTCTCAATCTTTCTTGTAGGCTCCCTTCAGATATATGCCTAGGATGTTCCTAAAAATCCAAGGAAAACCCCCAAACCAAGTCTGTTCAGTGTGCTGGAGCAGAGCTCAATTCATAAAACCAGCTCGGCGAAGTCCCCAGCGCTAAAACTCAATGCATTTATAACAGAGAACAATGAACACACAAACAGGAACTAAAACTGGTGCCTCAGACAGATTCTTGGAAGGTCTTTGTGCAGCTAGGGAGCACGTCTCAAGATCATGGAATGATTTGACTTGGGAGGGACCTTAAAGCTCCCCCAGTTCCACTGTGGAAATCACTCTAATGGTTTCAACGAGCTCTAAGTGAGGATCTTTTCTTCCATGGAAGTATCGATGTTCCAATCAAGCTTAAACAGCCGAAAGGGACGGCGATTCCTCGGCAGCCCAGCCAGCACACGGACACGTCTGGCCTGCATCCAAATGCTGGCTGCACCTACCTAGCAACCAGAGAAGCCCTGTCGGAATAAAGCCTGAACACAGCGAGCAGGAGCTCAGAAACCTGCAAATGCTTCCAACACACCATTGTACGAAAAACTGCAGCTTCTGGCACACACGACGTTTTTACAGAATGAAGCAAAATCGTGATCTCCAGCAGGATGCTAATAGGAAATGCAGATTTCCTTACAGAAAGGGCCATCCCCACCAAGCTTTCAGAAAAATTATCTTCTTTCCCATTGTGGCTTCAGCATTATAAAGCCAAACTCTATTAACAAAGATAATTTAGTAGTTTTATTTTTGTTTATACAACAGTTCTAAATCCAACTGGATGGGTGCTGGAACAGCCCAAAACACACCATCAAGGCCTGAGCAGGTAAATACAACTCACTCTGGCTCAGGAAGACGAGGCAGATTTGTGGAACAGGTCTTGGCCTCCGGCTGGAGCTGCACCAGGAAGAGCTCCCCATGAAGGGGAAAACTAAAAGATTCCCTTTCACAGGGCCTCTGGCCTCTACTCAGAGGCCCAGCCTGTGGAGCTCTAAGAAAATCTCATCACTAGCAAAAAATAGCTGAATTCTGGATTAAAAAAATACATAGGAAGATTTGATTCAAATGCCAGCTTCAATGATCAAGCTCCTTCTGCCAGAAATCATGAATTGCCTCATTTCTGTCACTTGGCCTCACTGGGTGGCATTACATTATTTATGAGTAATGCAATCCATGTTTTCTAAACATTCCTCCTTTCAATTTAGGGTTTGGTTTTTTTCAAAGCTTCAGATGCTAAGTTGTATTCAAACACATCAAAAGCCAACATTTTGATGCCGTGCTCAGTAACTGCCAACTGCACAAGCAAATACCGGTGTGGTAACTCATTCTGGCCTAATGGACTTACAGAAACACAGTGAAGTGTTTTGGGAGAATTTAGAAGACAATCAATGCTTCTGAACCTTTAAAAAAAATCTAAATACAAAAAGCTTTAAGCCCAAAAAAGCAGCTTATATGCACATAGTGAAGTTAATACCCAATTGCTCTGGGAGAAGAAAATGTGCCAGCCCACACAAACCCTGCAAGACTTTTCCCTGGAAGGTATTTCCACAGACCAAACTCAGGAAGGTAAAAATTAGCTCAAGAAATACTCTTTGATACCTTCACCTCTGAGGATGAAACAATTTGTAAAGTTCATACTCTGAGTCAAACAACTCCCACAGCAACTCCAGTGGAAATCTGCCACTGTATCTCGCAGAAGAATAACTTTTGAAGGCAACTATGAATCACCCCCGTTCCCTGTTCTACCACACCCACAAAACCAGGACTTTTAATGGACCTCCCAAATCACTACTCTGAACTCAGAGAGAAAAAAGCCACTTCTGGGGATTTTCTCTGCCCAAAGTTTGTATGGAAAATAAACAGAACGTTAAGGATGCCTGCACTGCTTCATTAAAAGTTGAAATTAAAAAGAAAACAGTCCAACACAATTTAGCACTTTTAACACAAAAAGCTGTGAGTTTTGAAAGAACAATGTAGGACATGGAAATGAAGACAATCAGCACTGATCCAACTTGGTTACACCACAGAACATCCCCTGTTGGTTGCTTGAACCTCCCTGCCTTTTGGAAGTTTACTGAACACCCTCCTGGTGGAAGTACAATGCCTGACACTGGATTTGATCTGTGCTGAGAGCAGCTTTTCCTTCACTTCACTTTCCCAACTGAACATTTTACTGCTGTTCTGCAGTTCGGTTTCACCACAACCCATGCCCCGAGCAGCCACCTTCACATCCTGCTCCCACTTCCAGTGATGTTTAAATTCCATGGACCAGGAGAGCCATACTTCCCAGGTTCCTTAGCCTAAGCCTCTCACACAAACTGGACATCACCTACAGCACTGCTTCACCCAAGATGTCCTGGCACATGCTTCCACTTTACTCCAGGGATACTCACACACCAATCTTTTTTCCCCACTCTACTTATTTTATCCCATCTTTTCCCTTCATGCACAGAAAACAAAGCACATCTCAGTGTCCTTCTCCCTTTCATGACAGAGCTTTAATCCTCATTTGTTCCACCAAGGATGGTTTGTGTCCTCCTGTTCCAACACCCCAACGCTTGGAACATGAACACTGCACTTCCCTCATCACAGAGCAGACATGGGAAGAACACTGCAGCAGCTTTGCTAAAACCCAACATATTGCAGCCTAACAACAGGTAAATTCACTTCAAAGGAAAATTTAACCATTTATGGGTTCCTCTTGCATATCTGTTTATCAGGAGACAACTACAATTGCACCAGGTTATAATTAGAGTTTATTTAACACCGTTTAAGAGAGCATCATATGGATACCACCGGATTGCTAAAATCCTGCATCTTAAAAAATTTTCAACCATCACAACCTCAAGCCAGGCAATAGCTGAGGTAAGGAGTTTTTCCAGCCAAATCCATTATTGTCCTTAAATCTCCAAGTACGTTAGAAAAGGATCTCCATATGGAGATGAGAAGGCACTTTTTGTGTTGACACCTTCCATCTCAGTCTTGTATTTTCACCACCTGTGGTACCTATTCAAGTGGCAGACATGGAACTGCAGGTGACTTTGGACATTCCTTTTGCCATCGAGGTACAGCCAGAGAACTGCTGATTAAACACTGCCCAACCCTCAACCCTCCTCTGCTGTTCTGCCAGAGTTGGAATAAATTATCTTGAAAAACTTCATCAGAACTTCCTTCTCCAACCCTCAAAATCCATTTAAAACACAAAGTTGATAAATATTGAGCACATGCTTTCCCAGCAAAAGGATGAAACGGCCAAAATGAGAGGATCTTCATAGAACCACAGAACGATTTGGGTTGGAAGAGACCTTAAAGGCCATCCAGTGCCACCCCCTGCCATGGGCAGGGACACCTTCCACTGTCCCAGGTTGCTCCAAGCCCCGTCCAACCCGGCCTTGGGCACTTCAAGGCATCCAGGGGCAGCCACAGCCTCTCTGGGCAATAACCACCTCGGAATGATTATTGTGAAGCAGCACACCCAAAGGCACCAGAATTAGCCCTAAAACTCAGCGTGAAGACACACAGGGGCCAAATAGCCGGTGTGTGCCCGGCAGGAGCTGCTCGAAGGAGCGCTGCCCGGTCCCGCCGGGCTCTGCGGGTCCGTCCCTCGGGCACCGGCACGGCGCGGGTTACGCAAGCCGGGCACACCGGTTATGAAATACCGACAATTCCTCCTCCACCTCCGGCACGGGAAGCCGGACACGGAGAGGCTCGGCCCCGGCTCTGCCCGGTACCGGGGCCCTGCCCGCGGGGCTCAGCTCCTCCCGCCCGATCCCCCACGGGGTGGGCTCGGCCCGGCCGCTGCCCCGCGGCACCGGGGCGGGCACCGGGAGTTGGCGGGGGTGGGGCGGGGGGCCCGTTTCCCGACCCCGCCAGGCCCCGCCGGGCCCGCGCTCACCTGCGCTGCCGATTTCCATTCATGGAGCTGGGGCGCAGCCGCTCGGGGCTGCGGCGGCCGGCGCGGGGCTGCGCTGGGCGGCGGTTCCTCCGCCGCGCTCCCGGCTCGGCCGCTCCCGGCGCCGCTCCCGGTGCCGCTCCCGGAATCCCCGGTGCTCCCGGTGCCGCTCCCAGCGGTCCCGGCCCCTCACGCGGCGGCGGAGGCGGAAGTGGCGTGGCCGCCCCGCAGCCCCGGCTCGCGCGGCCGCTCCCGCCCCGCCGCGCGCGCGCGCCCCGCACGCCGGAAATCCCGCCCGCGCTTCCCCTTCCCCCGCGCGCCCCTTCCTTTCCGGGGGAAGGGGAAGCGCGGCCGGAAGCGGGCGGGGCGCGAGCCGGCGCGGTTGCTGCGGCAACAGTGGGGGGGGAGGCGGGAAGGGCGGCGGGAGCCGGCGGGGCCCTCAGGGCCTGGGGAGCGCGGGGGGGGGGGAGCCCCGCAGGCACCGGCGGCTGCCCCGGAGCGAGAAGGACGGGGCTGGGACACCGGGAAAGCAGAGCATGAGTCCATCGGGAGTCAGAGCGGAAGCACCGGGGGATTATTCCCGACCCCGCAGTGTTGTGGTGCTTCAGTACTACGCATTATGTCTGCGGCGTTCTCTCCCTGCCGCAGCAGCTGCCGTGTGCGGCGGCTTCGAGGGCTTCCAGCTCGGTTCCCGGTGAATTCAGCTGACGTTTTCTTAATCCTCACTAAACCCGCCAGGAGAAGCCCCGCGCCCCGGCCCCGGTGACGCCCAGGTGTTCCCATGCGCAGGCCATGGGCTCGCTGGATGGGAGCGCCCGGAGCCCCCCGCACGGCCCGCACGCTGGCCCCGCTCTGCGCTGCGGGACCTGGAACACGCGGAACGTGTCCGGCCGCGACAGCGCTGCGGGACACACAGGGTGCTCGGGCCCTGAACAGGCTCCCCGGGGAATGGTCACGGGCCCGACCCTGCCAGAACTCAGGGAGTGTTTTGACAACGCTCTCAGGGATGCACAGGATGGGATTGTTGGGGTGTCCTGTGCAGGGCCAGGCAATGGACTCGATGATCCTTGTGGATCCCTTCCAACTTAAGGATATTCCATGATTCATGATTCGATGATTCACTATATCAGCATAAATTCAGAGCTTATGCCTGCCCTGTTCTAATTTTTTGAGACTTTTTAGCAATGTTCAGTACCACTTTGTTAGAGATTTGTTACACAAACTGGCACCAAACAAACAGATGGATAAAAGGAGCAATCGGCATGTAGGGAAGAGATTCGAATGTAACAGACGTAACAGGCTCAGTGCTAGGTCAGGCAGTGACACCTTTACCTCTATTTCTTTTGCCCTCAAAAGATCATTTTTTGGTAAGAGCAGTATATTGGGACTTGTCCAAGTAGGTTTGAACCTGCTACTCATTGTGAAGAAACAACATCACTTTTTCTGGTAGTGAGAGGGGCCCTTCCCCTGGGAAACAACTGGGAAGGTACTGAAGAACTGGAATTTTGGGCCAACAGAAGTTAAAGATCCATAATCCAAATTTCAGGATCATTATTAAGAATTACCACCCTGAAGACTCCTATCTGAATTAGTCTTTAAAAGCAAAAATTTAGTTATCAGGTGAGTGACACAGTAAGGATTTTAAACCCATGCAAATTAAAGGTAAACTACTAGAATATTTCCTTAACTGAAATTGGGAGTGGGAAATGTGATCGCCAGCATGAAGCAGATACGTGGGAGAGAGGCATCTCTGCAAACACACATCCCCGAGGGGCAGCACATCTGGTCCCACAGCTTGGGCACTGTAATCAGCACCAGGGCCGGGCTCAAATGCCAATCTAACACTTGAAACCAGTTTTCTGACCTGTTTTCCAGGACTCCAGAAGCAACTGCACAAGGCACGATTTGCTGTTGCACCTCTCACAGAAAAAGCCCCTTTAAAACTACAAAAGATTCTGTTGTGTAGTAGGAATCACTTAAAATAGGTGATACAACCCACAAAGCAGCCAGATGTGTGCAGGACCTGTACAGGTGCCCAGCTTGGGACAGAACGTTCTGGTAAATTAACTAACGAGTACCTGCATGCCATTAGCAAGCACTTCCTTAAAATTCCTTGGCATTATTCAAAAACCCAGTCACAGCTCAACTGCTAAATCATTCATTGGCTTAAGGGTCTGCTCCTGCACCTTTGTAAGGTAAAACAAAGAACTCCTCCTACAAAGAATTCAGAGGATGGCAAACAACCTCCTGTTCTGGACCCTAAAACTCAACCATAAGCTGCTGGCATTGGAGAAGACTACGATGTTTGCAAGAATTACGAAGCTGGGAAATGCAAAACATGATGGGAAATGCAAAACGTGATGGGAAATGCAAAACATGAGGCAGTGCAGAAACCCCGAGGATCAAGTTTAACCTCAATCCAAAAGGAGACTGAAATCCGTTCTTAAAGCGCCTCAGAGCCAAGAGCCCCTGAAGCACTCGGTGAGGCTGGAGGAACAGCAGATTGTGATGTACATTTCTGTTATCTAATGACCCAGGAACCCAAATTCAGTCAGTTTTCAGGTGACATTTTAATAAAAAGTGGAATTGTACTGTATTCCCATAAGTTTTAAGCACATATTTGTTTGCTTAAGTGTTTCTCTCATTAAACTGAGATCTGGACAGTGAGGGGTGTTGGATCCTCTGCAGTGTCTGATGCAATTCAGCTCCAGTCAGCGTTTCCCTGTTTGTCCCCCAGCCTTTCCTGAGGGAATGACTGGGATGCGCATGTCCCTTCCCACGAGATGTGACTCAGGAGTGTCACCCCGACATATTCACATTGCTTTTATTTAGGTCTTCTGCCAACAGTTACAGGGTAACAGACACTTGGGACTGCAAAGTCGACGTTGCAAGCAAAAATCAGGACCAAGGGAAAAAAAAAAATCCACAAAGGCAATTAAATCCAATATAAATACAATGTTCTGGAGCTCTTTAATCATACTGCTTTCTTTAATAAAGAGGTGGTTAGGATCTTACAGTATTTTCTTTTGGCCTAATCCAAGGATTTTGTTACTCTTCACCAGTCTTAATTCCACGCATACAAAAAAAAATTGATATTCAACCTTTAAAATATAAGCCATATTTTCTTAATAAAATAAGTTTTATGCTGCTGCTTGTTTAGTAAGTACTGTACATCAACTGTTCACGGCTATTTAACAAATGGACCATACAGAGTTCAAGCTAGAGCAAAAAAAACCCACAAGAAAAATAACAACCGAAACGGAGCGTCCTGTAAACACCCTATGTACAGTCCCACACTTGCTCGTAGAAAGGAGGTACGAAAGGGGCTGGAAATCGAACACAAAAGCACTGGAGTCCTGGAAATTTTCTTTCACAACTATTGAAGTGCAAATCACTCAGGCAAGATATGAATTTCACTTGTTTATTGCTCTCTTGCTGTCTGGCTTCCCTTCCTGAAACAATCACATTCTTTTATTTCACACTGATTTTCCAAGAAGAAAACCTTCCGCGAGGCAACGCTGGATGCTTGGGCTGTTTGACACTGAGACATCGGGTCGTACGTGTGCGATCCCAGAACACCCCAACTGCCCTGGAAGCTGCGGGGAAAGGGCAGAGCAGCCCTCCCGCCCCGTTCTGTTCAGATATGAGATAAGGGAAACAACAGCATTCAACAGGTAAATGAAAGCTACTCCTCTTCCCACAGAACTGCATGCACTCGGCGACTTCCAGTCGCAGATGGAACTCGTGCGCATGGAGAAGGCAGAGACTCGGAGCTGACTGGGATGCCCGTGTGGGGTTTGTGGCTAACTACGGATCCTGATATGTACCTGGGGTAACACCTATCCGCTACAGGCAGCAAAACGCACCTCAACATGCAGCTACTCGTTTGCATCTCGGACAAGAGAAGGGGAGAAATGCCGATGCCGGAGTGCGGAGAGGGTACGGTGCATAGTCCGGTATAGAAAACATGCAGGTCACTCCAACCTCTCTAAACTTCTTCGAAGTGGAAACAGGGTTTAAAAGGGCACAGCAGCTACTGAGTTTGGCTTTTTTGTTTATCCAAAACCATGAAAACCCAATGCAGAGGTGAAGTAAGGGCAGAACACGATCTGCAAGTCAACAGCTGAGAGTTTCAGAAGCTGTGAAGCTTTTGTGTAGTTAAAATTGCTGTTAAAAGTAGGTGCTACATCAGCAAGTCTTCATTCATAGTTTTCTATGAACAGCCACCTTACAAATGAGTGCAAATCTTAAAGGTCCGTTTTACATTTCAAGTCTCAAGGTTAAAAAAAATTGTTACAGAGCAACAAGCTGTTTCTGTAAATGCCCACACTATCTCTTTTCAAATGGTTAAAAATGGCATGTGCTATGCCACAGCTACTAAAAGACATTTCAGAATTCTAGACCCAACTAAAACACTAAAATAAAAACGAGGAACCAAAATACCTTTGCCCCTCGCTGCAGAGCAGCAGCCAGGCGCGTTCCGGTGTAATGCTGGTGAACAAACTGATTTGCAGAGAGAACCTTGACCTTGACCCCGATTTTATTCTTAATGAGGAGCTTTCTAACACCAGATGAGCGGGAACAGCCCCTCTGAGATCGTTTTGCTTTCAATGAACACAAGCCAGAGTTCGGAGGATGAGATGGAGGTGCTGATTGGTGTCACTATGCAGGCACTTGTGTAGAGGAATGTAGGCTTCTCATGTTGACACTTAGTGTTGATGTGTTCCCTACGCTCTAAAAGCCTTCCTAAGAGTTCCCTACCTACTGACCACAGATAGTTCCTGGTCTCCTCCCCACCTTGAGGATATACAGCAGTAGAGGTTGACACAAGGTGCAAAGGAGGATAAGAACCAAACACTGTGGTCTTGAGGAAAAACAGGACTGTGCTAAACGTAGGATCTTCACCAAATGTGACATCAGTGGGCTCAGCACTTAGTTTGCATAGCATAGTGATGTCTTCACTGTTCACAAACACGTTGCCCCAAAAGAAAATGGGAAGAGTGAATTCCCGGGATTAGGACAGCTCAATGCGCCAACATGACCAGTGTCGTTTTCATGAAGGCAAGGCAAGTTTCAACGTCAGAAAGTACAAACCAAAGAGGTGTAGATGTGCTTCTGTCCGCGCGCGGGCCAGGGGCAGCGCTCGCGTGGGGCCGCCTGGGAAACGCGTTCGGCAGGAAAATGATACCAGAGCTCTTCCCCTCAGAGCGTGGCAGGAGCGTGCACCTCGTTTGTCTCTTGAAGGAAGCGCTGTGAACACTTTCATAGAAAAAACCCCAGATAATGTGCCCGGATGATATTGGTACTGAGCTGCCACCACAGCCCCGCCACCGTGCGTACGGTCACTGTGCAGCAAAATGGGTCTGAAAAGCAGTGACCAGGTCCCTGTGGGGAAAAAGGCTGTTTTCCTGGTACAAGCACAAATCAGGGGTTTCTCCCATGACAACAACAAGGATTTCATCATTCTAAGGAACAAGCTGGTGTGCTTTCAGAATAAAAACCCTGGGCATGAGAGCAGTGATACCATGACACAAAGAGCAGCAAAACCTAGCAGCAGAGAGGGTGAGAGCCTGGAGGTGCTGGAGGAGGGGATGTGGTAGGTGGGAAAGCAGCCGGCCCGGGCAGACACGTGCCAAATGCACACAGGCAACGGGTGCTGTAGAGCACCTGGCACAGCACGGGCTGCAGTCGGCAGCACTCATCAGACAGAAACGTTGGAGAGCTGCGGCGTGAACACACACAGCTTCAGGAAGTGCAGGGATGTAAACTCTGAGAATGTTAATGACTTGTGGATTTTGGCAACAGACTCAATATAGTATAAAAATAATGTTTAGTAAAAAAATCCCGGTGTCCATCATAAAAATTCAGGGGGGAAAAAAAAGAAAGAAAAAAATGGATAGCGCTTTCTGTCCTCATGGGATGGAGATGCCCCCATTTGTCAGAAACAGTTTTAAATAACAAGTAGTACATTGGAAACAACAATGGGTCAGCAGCCATTAAACGTGTCCTGTATGAAAGTGCACATCTTTCAATGGGGTTTAACCACCGTGAGGTCGTGATCTGACACAAACTGCAACTGAGGACCATAGAAATTAACTCCTTCTGATGGAAATATGGACCACCATCAAGACAAGATTACTAGTTTCCTTACAAGATTAAAAATATTGAAATTTTGCAGCATCATAGTAAGGCACTCACCCATGGAAAAGTCTGTGACTGTTGCTTCGAGCGGCAGCAGCTGACTAGCTTGTAACACGAGGAAGACAGTTTTCAGTTCTGAGCTAAGTGCTAGGGTGCCTTACATTATCCGGGGGGAATTACTTGGGGGTGGGGAACTGTTAGTGTTACAATTCTCCTATAAACTAGTTGGTTTTTTTTTTTTCCCTCAACCCATTAAAGCATCTCATAATCTAAAATATTAGTTTTATAAATCTAGTCTTCTGTTTTAAGGCTCTAAAAATCCCCTCCCCCCAACCCCCACAAAAAATACCTACCAGCGCCTGATGGGCAACGGAGGACCAAAGCCGCCAGTTCACAGTCAGAAGTCTCTAGTATTGCATCTTAAAAATGAAAACCTGCTTCCGCCTCCCGGGAGTTTTATCCCTTCCCTTGAATGCCTTCATGTGTTTGGTCAGGTCAAAATTTTGCAAAGCCAGAAAAAATTAAAAAAATAATCATCATCATCATCATCATCAGTCTCTTCCAATCCTACAAAGGTGTTGGATCGTTCTGTCCCATGGTGCTGGTCTCCTGCCTCGAGTTGACGCTGCCTGCCCTGCAGTGATTTCTCATTGGAAAAAAAAAAACAAGGTGTCCCAATGCTTCCTTTTTTGTATGGCTCCTACAAATCTGAAAGCTTTCTTGAGTGAGGTAACAAAAGTTAGGCTTTCAAGCAAAGTACATGGTACGTAAAGTGTCCTGATGAACCTGCACAGCCTTCGCCAAGGCCTGGGGGTCTCTGCCGTTGCTCTGTCCAGATATATGGCTGCCCTCGCCACTGAAAATCAAGGAAATCACTGCATAATTATTTCATATTTTTCCCCCAGGAACGCTGAGAAACTCCCCTGGAGATGAGGATCAGCTGAGTGCTGGCAGCACAGGAAGTGACCTCACTGCAGTGCACAGGGATGCTGTGCACGCTGGTGACCACGCCTGGACTGCAGAGATTCCAGCACCTTGAGGCAGCTGGAAATACTCAGACACCCCAGAGATGCTCCCACAAGCCCGGGATGAGCTCAGGATAGGATTTAACCCTCCATTATCCCCGTTCCCACTGTGCTGGGCCTTACGAGGCTGCAGCTACCTGCAGGTCTTACCCTGGAAAGGCTCTGCTGCAGCACTCTCGGACACAGGCACTTTGAAACATCAAGGTCCCCTGCCCACGCCTGGCTCTGCCCTCCCAGGGCCACAGGCTGTGCCCCTCACCTGTCGTGCTCCTTGTCCACGAGATGGTACCGCGCCCGGAACGCCACCAGCCGGGCATAATAGGCTGGGGCTGGGATGGAGACAGAGCGGGTGCAGCGCACGTAGGTATGGCACAGCTGGTACGTGAGGATCTGCAGCTCGTCCGCCGTGAACCGGTTGTCATCCCAGAGCACGTAGTAGTGGGACGGCCGGCTCGTGCCCTGAGGAGGGGGCCAGTGTGAGAGGCCTCAGTGTGAGAGGTGCTGCCTGCACCTGGATGCAGCTGCCTCTCATCCCCATCATCCCCTCCCTGATCCAAATGATCTGTCAGCCAGCCTGGGCAGGAGGGATGCCTGTGCTTCCCTGCTGCGAGAACCCTACACAGCGTGGCAGGAAAGCCCTTGGCACCAAGGTGCAAAGCAGTACTAATGCTGCTGCCTGTTCCCTCTGTGCCACACAGCCCACTGCATCCCCCACTGCATCCCCACCGAGCCGGGCCAGCTCCCGCTGTCTGTGCAGGGGAGGGGAAGCCGAGCAGCCTCCCTTCTGAAAGCAGCTGCAGATTACACAAGTGCAGTTTTCCCAGTCTGGTTTCTGACTAATCTTGGCTGCCTGCAGCCAGGCAGCTGCAGAGCAGGCAAGGATGGCTGGCCTGGCTCTCCCGCCCAAGGCCAGACAGCAGGTCCCTGCTGATGACGAGGTGCCCTGGCAAGGCCGGCATGCTCAGACACCAGCCTAAAAGCTGCTGACTTGGCCGCTCTGAAGGAGCAAAACCTCTTAGGAGAGACCCTTGGCTCCACGAGAGTAACTGAGTACATGCCACACAGTGCAGCAGCAGCACAGACCTGGCACCTGCTTGCCGAGCCACCGCAGCGGCAGCTTAGATCCAACTATCCTCAAATCCAACTGCCCACGTCTCCATGCTAGAGGGAGGCTGTGACAGGGCCAGGACAAATGCACGAGAGCACAATCTGCAACAGCAGCCAAAAAACCCAGCAGCATCCCAAGAGCCAGCACTGCAGTGTGGTACCTGAATGCCTGCATGACTGCACAGGTAGAAGTCAAACTCAAAGGGGTGGGTGATGTTGGTATCCACTGTGGTTCCTGCTGGGATGTTCCCACTCTTTCCAATCTGCAGGGAATAGAAAGAGATCCAAGCACTGCAGAGTTTGGTTATTTCCAGTTGCCAAGAGCATTGTCATTAACACAGCTGCCCTGCCCCAGGGCCATGGTGGAGGGTCCCCATCTCAGTTTGAGATGCAGAGACAGTCTCCATGCCCATTCAGGGGGAACAGAAGCAGTTCATCCTACTCTGCTCTCTGCCCAAACAGGCCTGCTTGCATTTTTTTCAGGCATTAACACCAGGCATGACATAGAGACATAGCCAACAGCATGGAAAAGAGAGCAGCAGGGTGAGGGCTGGGCAGGGGCCCATCCTACTACAGAGATGAGGATTAAGTGAGCAAAACTCCAGGGATCCCTGCAGAGCACGTGCTGGAACCTGTGCCACAAGATACTGGGGCTTTTACATCCTGATCAAAAACTGCCCTGAGTTCCAAAGATTAAATCTTTCTGCTCATGTGGAGTAGCCTGGTTAGACTCAATCTAACCATTAAATTCAGATGAAATCTAGGAATAGTGACAGCAATCAATGTTACTACAGAGTACACATGAACAAGCTGTGAGCAAGCAACGGGTTATTCAGCCTGTCACGTCAGCAACTCCAGCTATCACCAAAACAACAGATGTTTTCAAGCTGACAGAGGCTATTTCAAGAGTCACCAGGATCATCAGCACTCAGTAACTCATAATAACAGCAAACAGCTGGCTGGGGTTCTAGAAGCAGACTAATCCATGTGGCTGCAGGAGTCCACTGAGCAGCACGTTTCATTCAGAACGAGCTCTTCCTGCCAGTGGTGAGATTTCCCCTTGGCAAAGCCAGGGCTGGCTCTTTCATCAGACAGGGATGAATCAGCCGCCTCCAGCCCTGGCACACTGCAGCACTCACCCTCTCATTCTTGTCTGCACAGAAGAGACGGGTGTGATGCCTCTTCTGGACGACAATGTAGGTGATGCCAGGCTGGTAATCCTTTTCCAGTTTGATGCAGGCATCTCGGATCGCCAGGAGCTCATAGTGTAGGATCTGGAGAGACAAGGGCACACAGAATGAGGGGACACACTGGCACCCAGCTGTCCCTGGGCACCCTTAAGGAACCTCAGAGGAGCCGATGCAGTTCCACTGGCCAACAGGGATCTGAGGGTTCCTCACCTGTGGGAGCTGCCCCTCAGGAACACCATCGCGGTAGAAGATGATCCTGGTGGGTTTGAAGCGTGTGGATTTGTAGAATTGGATGAGGAGCTCCCTCACCATGTAGGACAAGTCCTCGATGATCTCTTGGCGAGGACGCTGCACGCGCACCGTGGCACAGTACCGGCTTGGGTGGGCGTCCATGCTGCCCACAACCTGCAGCGACAGACAGGCCAAGCCCATGTCTTACACCAGGAAGGACAGAGGGGATGCGGGACATTCCCAGCCTCCACCTGCTTCCTCCATGCACAGCTGGCCATGGGCAGAGCACCTGAACTCACAGATCAGATGGGACAGCAAATACTGTACAGGCAATCAGTGCCCAAAAGGGACACCCCTGGTCATGGCCACATCTGATGTCATACTCTGCCATGTCCTTTGCAACATTTATGGGAATTTCCAGTGAGACAACTTTGGTTGGTGCCACTGAGTACCGTGGCTGTGGGGACTGCTGCTGCTCTGCCCTTGTTTCACTTCTCCTGCCTGGCAGCGAGAGGGAGTGGGCTGCCCCAGACAGCCATGGGCTGCCCCAGATGGCCAAGGGCTGCCCCAGATGGCCACGGGCTGCCCAAGGACGTGGTGGGTCGAGTCACTGCATGGCAGCCATTGAGCAGAGAGTTCCCACTGCAGCACAGGGCAAACCTCAGACACATCAGAGCAAGAGGTCAGGGGCAGCCAGGCTTGACTGTGGCACAGGGCTAGTGGCACAGCATGAATCAGGTGCTGGCCCAGCTGCCTCACTCCCCACGCTCAGCAGCAACTGCGCCGTGCGCCCCATGTCCCTCGAGCAGAGAGGAAGCACCACAGACCCCACATCCTCAGCAGTGTGAATCTGCTGCCCCTGCCCTCCCCAACACTTTCACTTTTGCTTCGCAAACAGAGCTCTGGGGTTGGGGCTCCTCGGCCGGAGCCAATGTGTACAATAGAAACTGTGCCTTTAGTTTCAGCCACAGACCCACTTCTATAGTCCAATCAACAACACACCAAGGACAAGGTCAAGTTGCTCCAAAGACTCTACCCTTTTCCTCCCATGCAGCTTCAAAAAAGCTTTCACAAAAAATTAAGAAGAAAGCCCTAGTGGTCCTGCACAAACCACAAAAGATGTTTTCAGAGGTGAAGCTCTGCCGCCAGGAAACAGACTGTTCTGTCCCACCCACACCTACAGCAAACAGCCCAAAGCCTTTCCCAACCCCTTCTAATTAAGAAAAAAACATTCCTCCAAAGATGCTTTTTCATGCCAAGGAAAACCTGAGCTGTGAGTCCTGGAAATTTAAGAACTTAATAGGAAAATGCTGACGTGCTTATCCTGCATGGCAATGAGCACAGGGCAGTGTCTCTCAGCCCAGTGGAGGGCACAAGCTGTCCCTGCCTCCACTGGCACCGAGCAGCACTTCGCTCCATGGATGCTCATTATTCACTTGAGGAGAAGGCAAATCCTCCTGCACAAAGGGCTCAGAAGCCTGGTCACCCCAGCTTTCCCATGTCCCAAACCCCAGCTCTCCAGCAGGGGAAAGGTCCCTGAAGGGCTGCAGGTGGATAGGGATGCCCAGGATGACACCATGCAGCACCAAGCTCCCGGCACACTTGGGGCTGTGCTTGGGGCCGGTACATCACGAGCCCCATCTGGTGGCAGCTGCCAGTTTCCCCGCGGCTCCTAAAAACTGCAGCTTCCCTGCGGAGAGGCAGGAAGGGATCGGGACGCAAATCCCAAGGACTGGGATAAACGTCTGACAGGGCACAGGCCCACCCGGAGAAGTGTCATCATGGGGACAGCAGCAATACATGGACCTGAGTCCCATTCCAGCTCCTGCATTCTGCAGGGTTTTTGGGCACCAAACTGTGAACTTACAGCCGTTATCGAAGGTTTCTTCCCATCTCCTGCTGGCGGGTGAGTGACATCAGCCCCGAGGAAGATCACCGGCTGCTGAAAGACAGCAGAGCTGATGGGAAAGAAGAAAAAACAAGCAGTCAGCCTTTGGGGCCATCTCAGGGTGATGTACAACCCAATGGAGATGAGCAGATGACATCAAGGACATCTCCTGACCTCCAGCTTTGGCCTGGACACATCAACAAAGAGAAACAAGTTACAAACCCCCATTTCAAAGAGCTACTTTATGCAGGCCCCCTCTTCTCCATGTAAAGCCAGGCAGGCAGCACCACCAGGGACTTGGGATACAACCCCAAAACTATGAGAGGCAGGGGCCGTACGAACCGCTGGTGAGGCACAAGGATGTTGTTGATCCCGCCAAGCTTGACGTTGATCTTGAGGCAGAGGTTGGAAAGGGTCTGTGGGGAAGTTTTCACCACATTCTTGACCTGAACGCACTGTGTGGCCATTCCCAGGAGAGTGTCCCCAACACGCTTCACCTCGGCTGTGGGCAGAGGAAGCAGGTGAGCACACAGGCAATCAGCACCGCACCACTTCCAGCAGCACCCTTGGGAATAGGGAGAGAGAGCCCTGCAGGAGCCAGCCCTGCTGAGGCAGAGCAAAGCCCTTCTCTCTGTGCTTGCCCCAGACGCACCGTACACGGGCGTCTTCCCTGGCAGGATGACAATGATGAGCTGAAGCCCTGAATAGGTGTTCTTGAGGTGTCGGAACATGGGCTCCACGCTGTCTGCACCCTGGGCGTACTTGCAGAAGCAGGGCTGGCCCTGGATCGGCATCCCGGCGTCCTTGGAGATCTTGCGTAGCTGGTCTGTGAAGTTCCTGTGCCAGGAGGAGAAGTCGTGAGCCCCGAGGCCTCGTGCACAGCAGCTATGCCACCAAGCGTGGAGCCCCACAGCCGAGTGCTGCAGCACAGGACAGAGACAGGGCCACCACATCACCTCTTGGTGGCTCTATGGCACCCAGCACATGCATGGCACAGGAAACACAAGACCAGGCTGAACTGTCCCCTCTCGGTGCCCTCTTACCCATGTACTGACTCTTTCTAATGCAATGGAGCTGAGCCCTTCTCCCTTAGGAAGCTGGGGCAGCGGGGAACAAACCTGCTGCCTGCAACAGCTGATTTCCAGGTGACTGCAAAGCTGATGCCAGCCTGCACTTACCACAATTCAGCCACACTCTGGATTTCTGGAATGCCAAGGATTGATTTGATGCAGTGAGAGCCAGAGGGAATACAGGGCTCACAGCTCTGCTGCAAAGGGATCACGAGAGGAGTGCGGTGTCACTCCCATCTGCGCCCACGTACTGCAGACATGGACACTGAGCTCTTCCAAACCCCAGACACTGACCATGCCAAACACCCAGAAGAGACACACAAAGCACTCACCTTAATGCATCCACTCTCAGTCAGGAGAAACCTGAGGCCCCAGCAGAATCCAAAACCAAAGTGACCATTTCCCTAAATTAAATAAACTGTTCCCGCTGTGTCACTTAGCTACAGAAACATATTCTCTAAGCTACCAAAGCTTTTCAGAAAGCCCAAAACTTCTCTGTAATAACCCATAGGAAATTAGGATGCTTCCTACATTAATTACATAATTTCAGATTATTGAGGAAACTTTTAATCCTCAGAACCCCCTCTCTCTGGGGAGATTCAGTCTTAGAAGAGTTCCATACAGGTTTAGAGCTGGGAGTTTCAGCTCCCAATACTGCAGCTCCCCAATGCAAGGAGTAGATCGAGGAGAGCCTGACTGACAGCTCACAGGTATTCACTCCAACCTGGCAGCTTTGTGATGGCTTAGGGACCATTGGCAGCTGGGACAAACAGTTAGGCTCTCTGGATAAACCAAAAGCAACAGGAACTGGACACCCCACATCAGATTGGTACCACAAGCAGTGGAGCACCCTGCAGCTCCAGCACTGGCAATACCGGACATGCAGCCCCTGGCTGTGAGCAGCAGTGTGGCTGTCCCTGGAGCCACGGCCCCTCTGGCTTCCCCCACCCGCATGGGCTGCCCCTTTCCTTACTTCAGCACCTCCTCTCGACACTGCTTCTGCGGGGCAAAGCAGGCAATGGCCCAGACTTTGATCTCAATGCCGTTGTAGAACTGCTTCCCTCGCATGTCCCACACGCCCTGGTTGGGAGTTGCAATGGCCCGGTTCTGCAAGGCAAACAGACGGTCAGAGCGCGGCCGCAGCCTGCCCGGCCCCGCAGCCCCAGAGCCCCCGCATGGGCTGGGGCTGTGCTCCCTGTCCCAGTGCTGGAGCTGGAGCTGACTCCCTGGTGATGGGCAATCCACAGCCTCAGCTCCTCAGCAGTGACAGAAAATTCACCCAAACTGCCCTACCCTGAGCACGCCTCTCCTCTTCATCTCATCACCAATGACTCTTGGCTATAACTTTCAGACCAGTTATATTGCAAAAAACCCAAAAAACACAAACCCAAGGCACTCTGATAAAGCATTCCAGCTCTTAACAGGAAGGTAACACAACTTTTGCTCAGAAACAGTGTTTCTAGGTGTGACAGATCTCCCTGCACAGTGCAGCTCAGCCCAGGCAAGAGCAGCCCCACTTACCCGGCCTCCATACTGCAGGATGGGAGCCGGCAGGACCCGCCCTGTCACCTCCGTCATATCATCCTTCACCTTGATCCCAAACTCCTGAATGTATGGATCCAGGTTGTAGCTGGCATTCTTCATCTGCAGAGGGAAGGAAGGGCCATGAGAGGGAGTGAGACCAACTGCTGCATGCCAGGCAGCTGCAGCTGGCCAGGAAATGTGGGCACCTGAAGCCCTGTTCTCCATAGAGCTGCAGGTGGAGCAGCTCTGTCAGGGGAGGACGAGCAGATCACCATTGAGGCCCAAACCCTCTCCTGCAAACTGACCCACGGGGACCTGATTTTGAAACACACTAACCAATGCAACTAACAGCACAGCCTGCTCCTGGGATTTAAGATTTCAACATGAAGGTTCAGACTGGCAAGAAACTTATCAAGAGTCCCAGAAGGAATACCAAATGTCCCTGGCTTCAAAAGCCCAGACACATGTGTTTGGGGAACAACAGCCCCGTTAACCAGCGGCCAGGCACAGACAGAGTTCCTGCACTGCAGCCCCACCACACACAGCCCCACATACACCTACAGCCAGGGGCGTGACTTTAGTTTGCTTCCCATTTTTAGTTCCAGCTTCCTTTGGGTCAGGTTCCATCAGTGCGAGGGCCTGAATTTTCTGCACATGCATTTCCATGGTCACTTTGAGCCGGGCTCCCCTGTGCCAGTGTCCATGATGTACACACAGGCACCTCTGCCCAGGGATTCAGTGGGAAGAGGGGGATAAAACCGTGCCATTAACCTCACCAACATCTCAGCAGGTCACAGCTCTCCAGTGCAGAGCAGCTGAGGAGCAGGACCACAGCAAGGTCCATCACAGACATGATGCCATAACCTGCCATCAGTGCCACAGCCCCAACCTCGTCCCCGCCAGGGACTTGTGTCACGTACCAGGCGACTGATTTCCTCCTGCCTGTCTGGGGCAGACCTGGCTGTTGCTTTTATCATGGTTGACGTTTGATTGTCCGTGAGCTTCTTGATACACCGCTGGCCTGCCACGATGTTACACACCTGCATGGAAGGGGACAGACAGCAGCCACGTGTTGGGGACAGGTAAGACTCGGGGGACCACAGCTGAGCACAGCCCCAAACCACAGGTGCCACCACTCACCTCCAAGGGAAGGTACGTGTGTTTCTGTTCCTGGCCAACCTGGAGACAGGGCAGGTGAGGGTATTTCAGCTGCAGGTTGTATTTCTGCTTGAAGTACTGAGCCACTGTGCACTCCACTGTCTGACCACTCTCCAGCTGCAGTGGGAACCTGGCAGAGGCAGGACACGAGGGATGCACCTACTCAGAACAGACACTTCCAGACCTCAGGCACTATGTACTGTGACTGGGAAGAGGGAGCTGCCAGGTTCCCACCCTGAGCTGCCATACAACAAAATAAAAAGCACAACAGTGGTATTTTCAGAAATGGAGTCAGGAATACTCTTATCCCAGTGTGGGACTGAGGGCCCTAAATAAAGCTCTCCCTCACTAATCCAGCTAATCAGGGCAAATGTTTATTGCAGGACGTGCCACACATGCCATGGTAGGGTACAAAAATACAGCACACTGGCACTCAGGAGAGCTTCTGTGCCTGGTGTCCTCCCTGGTGATGCCATGAAGATTTTTGCCTTTTCTTTTATACCCCTGTTATACCTTTTTACAACTTCTGTATTCCTAGTGCTTTTTGCCTACATTCTTGGACTTGTTTGTCAAGCTAAGAGACTCAACATTTTAGAAGCTTCGTAGCCAGGGATCAGTGTGCCCCAGAGCCCAAGGTCCTCTCCAGAACACATTGTGTAAACCAAGATAGAACCATCCAGGGGAAGGCTCCTTGGGGAGGGGGGGCTCACTTGAGCCTCTCATTGGGGAATCTTTGATAGATCTGCTAATTAGTAAAACCTATAATGTTATACCCAATGTTGCGGGGGGGGAGAGACACAGAGACACAGAGATAGACTCGGTGGGGTGCATCTTGATGCATATGACCTGGACGTGTGCACCTAAGGATCCTTACAATAAATACCAAGGTAAAATCCCTTTTCCCCTTCTAACCGTGTATGCCTCTTGATTTTAAGACGAGGAAAAGGCATCACTGGGAGCTGAACAGAGCTCCAGGAAAAGGCTAAATGGCCTCTCCAGGTACAGGACAGCAGTTGCAGGGTGGGCAGAAAGAAGCAGGAGGGAAACATTTCCCTTCAAAAACAGAGGGGAAAAAAAAAATCAAACTTCCTGGCTCCAGGGCTAAGAGGTGCCAACACACCCGCAGCTGGAGAGCAATACCCATCCTCAGCCAGCACCAGCTGCTCCCAGCTCCATAAAGAGCTCCATGAAAATGCAGAATTAACCTGATATTCTTTATAGAACCAAAATTATAGGACAGCCAGGTTGACTACATCAGCGAGGTGCCACATTCCTCCTGCGCTCACCAATCCCAGGGCTATGACCCAAGGATGCTGGTGCACAGGAGACACTGAGGGGTGCTCAGGCCCAGCCTGCTACCAAGCACACACAAAAAATTCCAAGGCAGACACTCGTGTTAGCCCCTGACAAAGTCTCTGCTTTGGTAGTGACTATTTTAAGAATGAAGAAAACCAAACCCGGAGGTAAAAACTAGGACAATTCCTGGCATGTCAGCTCCCGCCCGCCGCCGTGCTCTG
Organism: Corvus kubaryi; assembly: GCF_017639235.1. Taxonomy (NCBI): domain Eukaryota; kingdom Metazoa; phylum Chordata; class Aves; order Passeriformes; family Corvidae; genus Corvus; species Corvus kubaryi. Next base: position 3,034,989 of record NW_024582087.1, on the reverse strand, counting down.
CCTGCCAGACACAGCATCCTCTGTGCTCCCATCTCCCTGCATCCCACTCCACACATGGCACAGGGCTGCAGAGCTCCAGACACCTCTCTTTTTGCCATCAAAGACTGCAGCTTCCCATCCAGCTCTCACTAATGACACCAGCAGCTGTTAACAAGGAGAACAGCGCGGATTTTTCCAAGGGCATCTGCCCACCCGCCTTACGTCTGGTGGCTGGCTGGCCGTCGGGTAACGTTACACACACGGTATTTCCTCTTCATCTGCCCACAGTGGGTCACCTCCACCTTCAGACCTGATGTTAGACAGGGAGACATGGCACAGTCATGATGAAGGTAGGAGCAATTCCCCTCTGCCCAACTTCCCCGGGACACTGCCAACAGCTTCCTTAACTAATTCCCTGCTTGCAGACACCCCAACAATGGCATGAGGGAGGGAATGGTGCCTCAGAAGACATTGAAAATGTGCAACCCCTGTAACCCCACCTTGCTCAGGGACTGGGTGGGACACAAGCCACAGCCAGCATCAGGGGACAGGTCCCAGTGCTCCCCAGGGGCTCTACCTTTGATCTCCTTGGTGAAACGCACTCTCTGCGAGTCCGTCAGGGGCTTGGGCTGCTCGTCAATGTTCCGGATGTCCAGCACCTCACACATGAACTCGATGACAGGCTGGGCTTTGTAGAAGGCAGTGGCCGACACTGTGGGACAGACACCACGATGTGTCTCTGCTCTCAACCAGCCTTCCCAAACACACCCAGCCCCGCCACAGCAGCTCCCCAGCATGAGAAATAACGTCACCATCGATGTTGAGCATCATCTTCCACATGGCAGGCCGGACTGACTGGTGGAAACCGAACCAGACCTCCCTGCCCCCTCCCAGGGGGTGGTAGTAGCCTTCAGGGGGGGAGAAGAAGGACCGGCCGACTGGAGTGTACCTGTGAACCAGGGCAAACCATGTCAATGGCACACACTGGGCCCACAGCAGCACTCCCAGACCCCCGAGCTGGCACTCATCCTGCCAGCTGCATCACCTCCTCTGTTTCTTTTGCAGCAGCACCCAAGGACATGGCTGGCACAGCCGCCTCCTCCAACGACTGTCAAGGCCAGTCCCAGCCACAACAGCCTGCCAAGGGCAGCAGTCCCCTCCCCTCCCTGGCACAGCCCCATTGTCCCTCAGCGCAGGTACCTCATGGAAGCCAGGTGCCTCATGGCAACATCCAGCGCCTGGACGGACTCCAGTGGGACGGGGATCTGCCCGCTGACCAGGGCCTCGTGCAGCATGCGCCAGCTCACAATGGCCATCCATTTGATAGAGACCTTAAATATCCTGTCCTTGCCTTCCCCTGGGATTGTCACCTCAAAGTCAACCTGCGTGCAGGAGGGAAGGGACAGTGACCATGGCATCCCCACAGGGATGAGGCAGGGTCATTTTCTGCTGGTCTTTCCCAGGCAGGAGGGAGGTCACAGTGCCCACATGGGGCTCACTGCCCCCTCTTACCCGCTCATTCCCAATGGGTAAGGCTGTGACAGTGTAAATGTTCTTCTTCCCATCATAGACTGGTTTTCGGTCACCAAAGATCTGGGGTTTGAAGTGCTGCACCATGTACTCCACGACTTCCCTATGCAGGCAAGGTAGAGGGGCAGGAGGAGAGAAGAGAGAGGTTTGTTTTGTCACTTTCTTTACAGCCTGATACCTTCTGCAACCTGTCCAGTCCACCCCAGCCTCCCTTCCTGGGGCAACTGAGAACAGAGCTAAGACCCCTGGGGCAGGAAAGCCCCTGCACAAGCAGCCACGTGCCTTATCCCACAGCTCAGTACGTTGGCTTTGGCAGGAGTGTACATGGCACAGGGGAACGCACAGCGGCTGGAGCTGCCGGAGTGTGACTTGATGCTGAAAGCACATGCAGCATCTGCTCGTTGGCCCTCGGGGCACAGAGCTCCCCGGGCTGCGAGGGGAGGAGTGGATAGGCAGCGAACAGCACATCAAAAAGAAAAACAAAGAAAAGAAAAGTACATGATGGCCTGAGGTCTGGGCTCACTATTTTTGAATCAGGGATTGTTGCCAAAATAGCACAGCTGCTTCAGAGCAGCAGGGACTGTGCTGAGGCTCCAGACCCCTGACGCTCCCAGGCCAGGAATGAGCACTGCTGCACAAACACGGCTGGGGGGTCCAGCCACCTGTGGACATCATGCCGTGCCATGACCCCTGCCACTGCTGTGACCCCTTCCATAATGGTCACCCTAATGGCTTCTACTGGAAAAAGAGAGACAGGCACTTATGGAGCCTCCACAAGGAAACTGGAAGCAGGAAACAAGTGCCAAAACCTCTAATACTTGCCTTACCTGTTGACTCTGCGTGGACATTTATCGGGTTTGATATCCACTTCATAATGATACACATCGATCTTGGGAATGTCCACTTCAAAGTAGTTGGCCAAGAGCTTGATGGGCTTCCCGACAGTTCCTATCCCGGGCCGACGCGGTGCTTGAAACACCTGCTGCAAGGGGGGCAGGTATGCGCCTGCAGCTGTGGGAGAGAGCATGGGTCAGGAGGGCTGGGAGGGACCCCACGCCCAGACAGACAGACAGACAGACATCTCACAGAGTCACAGTGCTCTCCATCACCACATCCTGAACTGGAAGGTCTCCCACTACTCCTCCTCCTGGCAGGAGGTGGCAGTGGCAGAATTCAGAGCAGCACACCAGGGAACAGCTTCCCCGGGCACCATCCGGGAAGCACTGGTGCCAGCCGAGCTGTTGAAGGGCAGTGCCAGGCCACAGCAGCCACACCAACTCCCTCGGCACAGGCTCCAGCACTGTCACCTCTGATGGGAGAGCAGCACCAGCTTCACTGTCACGGAGCTGCAGGTCTGCCCCTTCCCAAGGGGATGCAATTCCCTGGATACTCTGTCAGCACAGACATACAGACACATGCATTTCCCCTCCATTCCCCGGCAAATTCCGACTCACTGCTGGAGAGAGGATGCCACAAGAAACAGGAAACACATTATTCCATCTGCACTACACAGTTCTCGAACTGCTGGGTTTTGAAAAAAAAACCCAAAACAAACCCAAACCAATCCCAAATCCCCACTTGAAGCAGTGTGGGGACTTGTAAAGAGGGAAATATTAGTTTTTCCACAATTCCCATTACACAGACTCACTTATGAAGCTCTGGAGATGCAGGATGGTACCAGCACATGGCTACAGGACTGAGCTGCATTTCTAAATCAACAGCACCCTCGGACTCAAACGTATCTTAAAATATTGCCAAGGAATTATTCCACCCTGCTGCTCTCTGAGGCAAGCTCTGCCTTCCCTGCCCCATCCCCACTTTGCCCATCTCTACCCCTCCCAGTTTGCAGCTTCTATTTGTTCCTCAAACCCCACGAGGTCTAAGCCAGCTGGGCCAGCGCAGGGAGCGAGCGTGGGGGTATTCGGAGTGCTCCATCTGCGCGGCCAACTGTCCACATCGGCCCACAGACAGCAACCCAGCTCCAATTCAAGCTCCTGAACACATGGTACTTTTAGCACCCCTTTCTCCCATCCACTTTCTTTTTAAATCCATATTTCCATTCCAGGCTAAAAATATCAGAAGCAGAAAAACAGAAGAGCAGCAAACTAAGCTTCAAATTTGCCTTTTACTTTTGCACCCAAACTCCATAAGACTTTTCCTGATGATGGAAGGCCACCAGTGCTGCAAGACACTGAGGGGATGGGAAAACTCTTGTGAGTGTCCAGGGGATGAACTCCAGAAGTTAATGCTCCAACATCTGCTCCTGCTTCTGCCCTGAGACAGGAGCTCAAGAGATCCAAAACCCACTGGGAGCCCCAAGCCTGGGCTAACCTGGCCCCAGCAGCTCCTTGGACATGGCAGCACAGGACTTGGAGCAAGGTGGGGATCCCTGAGTCCACTGCAGGGCTCAGACCTTGCAGGCACCTGCAGCTGCCCCAAGACAGGGTGACCGACTGCCAGCCACCCCCGAAAAGCATCTGCACTGCGCTTCGGGAGCAGCTTGTTTGAAGGAACTGACTTTCAGATGAGCTGCTCCCGGTGTAAGTCATGTCTCCACATGATCAACATTTCTTGGCAGTGGCCAGCTCCCTGGCTGTGAGCTGATGTATTCTGAAATCATGGCTCACAAGCAAAGAGGTATTTGCCAGTGCTGCTGGAGCCTCCAGCCCCTGAGTTTGAGTGAGGAACCATGCCGCCCACCTGCAAGATCAGTCGGGGGACAGCAGCTCTCCGCTGCCTTTCCTGCAGCCACATCAAGGCCAGCACATGCAAATTCGCCTCCTCTGGATCATCTCACTCCCCAGACAATCCCGGCAGCCATGTGTGAGCAGGACTGCAACTCCATGTACCCATGGTAACCCTGCAGATGCAGGGAACACAAGGCAGTGGCCACAGCTTGACAGCTGCTCAGTGGCACTTGGGTGCCCAAGAGGAGCTGAAGCCAGTTTGGGGCTGGCAGGAATTGCAGAGGTGTTACCAATTCATCCCACACCAATCCCACACTGGGCACTGCTTTGGTCACTCCAAAATGAGAGGCTTTGCCATGCAAACCCTCTTGCCAGAGAATCCCCAAATGCTTCATGAACATAACACCCCACAATTAGGCTCATGAATCACAGGTGAAGGAAGGAACCAGCCTCCAGCAACACAGAAGTTGGCTCAGAATTTTGATGGGACACAGAAGACACAACAAACGCAGGGTAAGATAAATGGGCAGTGTGGCCGGAGGGAGCAGCACCTAACGGCACAGGAGATGCTCTGCAAAGACCAGGGAAGGACCATGAACAGCATCAAGGATGGGCAAGTTCACCCCTGGGCTGACTCAGAGGGTTTTATTTTGGTGACCACAACACACAGTCCCTGAATGTGACAAGCCAAAGCAGCTGCCTAGGCAGCACCTCCAGCATGTGAGCTGGGCTCTCACCTGGCCTTGGCTGCTTCAGACCAGGTGGGAGAGACCCCAAAACTCTTTGGTGAATAGGAAGGCTTGGTTCATCCTTTCACATGCCACATTCCTGCCCCGGGGCACTCAGGGTCCCTCCATGATTTGCCTCAGTGAAAGCCACCCTCCTCTTGGCTCAGAGGATGCTGCCAGGGAATCCCGGGTAGCTCGACTGTCATCCCCAGGCACCTCATGCCTGAAGCCGGCTCAGGGCAGCAGAAAAGGAGCCAGCAAGAAGAAGCCTCGTTAAAAAGCTACCCAAAGTGCATGGAAACAGGGGGCTCCTGCATAGGGGAGTTTGGCTCCTGCATACCTCAACTCTCCATGGCAAAGCTGCACAGGCTCCCACTTTGTCATGTAAATGCAGGCGCCGGGGCCGGGGGCTGCAGGGCGAGTGTTGTTCCTGCAGCACAATGCGGCCAGTGAGCAGGATGAAATCTGCTGCCATTAGAAATTCCGCGGCCTGGGAGGAATCACAGACTTTCGCACACAAAGCCATGCCCTGGGGACGCACCGGCGGCGGGAGCATCGCCGCCCTTGCGCCGGGTACCGCGGGCAGAGACGGCGGCGAGGGCAGTGCCACCGAGGTGAAAGCAAGTTTGGTAATTAGCGCTGGAATAAGCTTTGTTTCTGTTATTTATTGTAACAGCTGGGGAACAGGACCCGCTGCTCAACAGCTGCCTTCGCCGGGCGAAGCCGCCGGTGGGACGGCATGAAATTACCATGTCATTGAAATCCTCTCCAGCGCCGCATTCAGCCGAGGGGCCGCGGGAACGGGGCCCAGACAAAAGGGAGTTTTATTGCGGCGGCGGCGGGTCCGCGCCGGCCCCCTCTCCGCACACCCACCCGCCAAAATACAGCCGGGAATCGGAGAGGTGCAGACGGGAGCGCAGCACAACAAATGCCACCGGACATGCAGCGTGGTCCATCCTCACCCTGAGACATCTCCCCTCCTGAACTACCCCAGAAGCCCCCTGAGAAGTGAAATCCCTGTCGGGGAGCAAAGCAAGGGGCAGCACCAGTGGGAAAGGCAGCTGCTGGCAGGGGGTGAGCAATTGGCATTCCCAATCTCCAGGCTCGACACCTCTAAAACCACTGGCTCTAAGCAGTGACCAACGCCATCTCACGCAGCCAAGACTTCAAAAAGCCCCATCTCAGCTCCGCCAACCCAGACATCGCCGCCTGTTCCTTCCCGAGTGTACTGAGTACTACCAGAGCCACGCAACTGTGGGTGCTTTTTGGTTTGACACCAGATTGAGTTTCAGCAGGTGATGCACACATGGGACAGAGGCTCCAACTGCAGCCATCAGAGCTCAGCATTCAATCTGTCTGTGCACCAGAGCCTGGCTGCAGAGGGCAAGGCTGAGCTGTCCAAGCTCTGCTTCTACTCCACACTGGGGTGGCTGCATGCAAAAGATGAGCCAAAACGGGCTCTAAACTGTTTTACTACAGTACTGACCCCTGAAAGCAGCTGAGTTCTTTGTATCCTCACACTAAACGTTGCAAAGGACACTGCTGTGCTTCCCACCTGGAAATCACAGGTGACACCCTACAGTGCAAGCTATAAACCTGCCTGGCCAAGAGGGGTGTCCCTGCACCCTGGGACATGCAGTCCCGCAGGCTGAGCTGGGCAAGAGTGTGAAGCTGTGGGTGCTGCGACAGAGCACAAGGAACAGCAGCAAGAGCAGCACCAGCTCCATCACACCCGCATGCAGGGGCTGTACTCCAGCTGCTCTGCCTCGAGAGAGCGGCGTGGTGATGCCAGTGGTGTGCTGATGCTGGCGGTGCAGACACGGCTCAATCATGAGCCGACCCGTGAGGGTCCTGCCAAGCTGGCCTCAGCTGTCCAGCAGCTCTGTTTTCCATCCCCCTGATGGGGTTTGAGAAGCACCAGCACAGCAAGTGCCAGCACCCCTTCTGAGCACACCAAGTGGCACATCCAGGCTGCGTGACACGGCACGGTGACCCTGGGGTCCCCGCTAAAGGCGCCTGGGCTGGGCAGAGGCTGACACCCCCTGCCAGCCGTGCGGGGTCTCCCGCTGCTCCTGCACTGCCCAGGCAGCAGCCAGGGACATACAGAGCCGGGAGTCGCAGACAAAGGCGGCCCCCAGTGCCGGAGGGACAGGACAAAGGCAACGCTGGCTCCTCTCCATGTCCCACCGCGGCCCCGCAGAGCCACCGGCTCCCGGAGAGAAGGCTGAACCCGCCCGTGGCTCCGTGCGGATCACCCTCCCCAAGGAGCAGCTTCTCTGCCTGATTTGGCTTCCTTCTTGCGTCTGCCATCTTAATAACTTGTCTGTGTTTTGCTCTTCCCAGGGTTTAGGGAGAGGCTGCAGAGAGTGTTTAGAGATAAACCATCCGTGCTGTGTCTCCAGGCAAGGTGCTTCTCCTGGCTTTGTTTCTCGGTTTAATCCCATCCCAGAAGCAGGCATACGCAATTTCGTGTTTCCTGAAGATAAAGGAGCCCCAACAGCCGGAGCAGCTTTGGGGTTTTTGCAAGGTTCAGCACAGGAAGACAACGGTTGAGATTAACAGCCTTTAGGAAGTTTGCAAGGGATAAAGAAAACTATAAATTGGAGGAAAATAAGCTTAGTTTTTAAAACCACTGCATGTGTGTGCCTTCCTGAGTGCTGCCTGTGGGTCAGATGTCCTGGGTTTTCCCGCTGCCTTTCAAGGCATCTCCATGTTGGGCACATCCAGGCACATGCCAGTTTCTGCTTTATTGCCCTGAGAAGCCACAGCATCATCAGAGCTCGCACGCAAGGCTCACCCCATACCCAGGGTCTGGCACAAGCAGAGGGGTGCCAAAGCAGGGCAGGATTCACAGCAGCTCTGATGACATGGGGTTCATGTGTCCCCTGCCCACAGGGCAAATGGGGTGGGAGGAGATATCCCCCAGCCAAATTTGGGGACAGAAGAGGAAACTCCCAAGGGTGCAGCATCAGAGCCCTGCTCCCAGTGCAGCCCCCACAGGCCCAGGGACTGAAACCCAAACCTGTCCACCGAGTGCATCCCCATCCCAACACAAGAGATTCTTTTAAAGCACCTTAAGAGCATCAGTTCAGGCTGGGGTAGGAGGGTGTCCAGCAGCGTTATCTGTGTGGCCCTGAAGCAGCAGTGCTGCTATCGCGCCAGGGCGCCGGCAAAGTCTGTGGTGCCGCCAAATCACAGCTTCCAGAGGCCATAAATCAGCCCAAACACAAAGCGCCAGCAGCCAGAAGGTAAAGCAGACACAGGGAGATTTCTGTGCCACACTTAAAGTAAATATTGTAAGAAAGGACTGAAGTTTGCAAACACTCAGAAGGTTTATGTCAAAATCTCACCAGGCTGATGTGTTACAGCGGGTGACAAACCCACCAGCACAAGAGAGGTGGCAGGGCAGCGACTGCCGATCCCATTGCCCTGCCCCTTCGGAAGGGCAGCAGCTCCCCATCCCCACCGGCCCGTGCCTCAGCAGGGCAGTGACCCGCGTCTCCATCACCCCATCCCTCCTTCTGCCTCATTTTAGGCACCAAAATCCTTCTGCGACTCAGCAGCGCAAGTTGGCGATGCTCAGGCCAGACATAGGAGCGAGAGGCTGCCGATGCGACGGCCTAGGGAATGGCTCTCCAAACCCCCGCAGAGCAGCCCGGCACGAAGGGCACTGCCAGCTGCTCCCGTCCCCAGCCCGGCGTGCGGAGGTTGGGGCAGGGGACACGGGGGGACAGCGCGGCTCTGGAGCTCGGCCCCGCGGGGCCATGCTCAGCCCCGGCTCCGCGCATGCCCTGGCACGGGGAGAGGAGACGCTTCGTGCTGTCACGGCACACGGCGTCGCCGGCCTCGCGCCAGCTCCAGCCTGAGCCCCGCTCCCTGAACTCGGGGAACGGGGAGCTGCGGGATGGATGGGGAGCGGGGAGATGAAACGGGAGCTGGGGGGGATAAAATGGCAGCTGGGGCGGTGGAATGGCAGGGAGGGGAGTAGAATGGCACCTGGGAGCTGGGGGGATGGATGCGGTGGGAGGTCGGGGGGATGGAGTGGCACCTGGAGGAAAGGATGGGGAGCCGGGGGGATGCTGCTGCTGCTTTGTGCACAACAGGCCCCTTGCGCAGGGCTCGCTCCCCGCTGTGGGGACCTGCGGCTGGACGTGACCCCGGCCCTGTGCCCCCTCCTGCGGGATTTCTGCGGGTCCCTCCATCGCCCCCTCCCCTGCGTCCGCACCGCTGCTGCTCTCGGGACACCCGGGGGACGCGCCTGCCCGGCGGACCCGCAGTTCCCCCCGCACCCCCGCTGCTCAGACCCCCCCGCGCCTCCGACATCCCCCGATCCTCGGCATCGCCCCCGCACATCCCGCGCCGCCGCCACATCCATCGCCACCCGCCGCGGTCCCCTCCGCACATCCCTCCAGCGCGGTCCCCCCGCCCTCCCCCCCACTATCCCCACACGGTACAGCTCCCCCGGCCCCCGCCGCACTCCCGCCCCCCGTTCCACCGGCCTCATCCCTTTCGCCCCCCGCCGCCCTCTCGGCGCTCCCCGGCGCGCAGCGCTCCGACCCCCCCCCCCCCCCCATCCCCGCCGGCGGTACCTGCT